>NW_007377783.1:160648-164739 GCF_000475195.1 Diaphorina citri
GGCGCGGAGATTTACCAAAAGTGCATGTCGCACAAATAAGTGCGCCGTTGGGCCCCTGGGTAAATTCTTCAAAATATGGCTTGGCACTCAAAGTGTTAATGAGTGTCTGTACTAAACCATAGGAAATCCAAGCAAGTGCATCAGAATGAGGTAAATTTCCAAAAGGAACTTCATTGACTTCATGAATCCTCAGTTTAGGTAATAAAAATATCATGTAGTGTCTAATGGATCTCTCAAGTTAAGCAATGTTGTGCATGAATGGTACCTACCTGGATTAGTGACCAACCCAGCCCATTCTGCCTGAATAGGTCAAGACTTGTGAGGACCAAGGTAACTTGTCCATGATAGGATATCTCTCAAGTTAAGCAATGTTGTGCATGAATAGTACCTACCTGGACTAGTGACCAACCCGGCCCATTCTGCCTGAATAGGTCAAGACTTGTGAGGACCAAGGTAACTTGTCCATGATAGGAAAAGCCCTTTGTTAAAAACCAACACACTTAAAACCTCTATGAAAGCACCACATGCATGCAGATGAACTATTCCCAATGACCCCAACTGTATCCCTACTTACCTATGTGCTTGACTGTTTCATCATCCACACAATACAAATGGCTTTGGTCACTGCTTCCTGCGTCTTCATGAAACTGGCTACCATATTCCCACTATTCCACGCGTGTGAAACCTTGTATCAGCAGGTAATCTATAGTAACTGTGAACTGTTGACCTCACTCAAACTCTTTTGTCTGAGACCAACAAAACTCTTCTCTTTTCATCATAATTCATTTTGGTTTTGAGATCCCAAATTTGTGGTGGTGCAAATTTTGTCCAGAGAACCATAACGCAAAAAAAAACAAAACAAAACAAAAAAAAAAGGTTTTTGGGGGATTTTTTTCACATTTTCTCACACAAATGAGCTCTGATCTCGAAATTTGTCGCGACGACCTACATATAAACTCAAAGCAAAAAAGTTTTAGATAACACTTCAGTCGTTATTTTAAGACCGGTTTTAGCGTCGTTGTACAGTTGTTCGCGGGACACCCTGTATAGTAACTGTGAACCGTTGACCTCACTCAAACTCTTTTGTCTGAGACCAACAAAACTCTTCTCTTTTCATCATAATTCATTTTGGTTTTGAGATCCCAACTTTCAAGTATCGACGTGTCTTGATCTTTGAAACTCATGTACCAAATTTCATCAAAATCGGACCAGGCAATCGCTAGTTATTGCGGAACAAACAAACATTCAAACCAAATGCATAACTGTCGAGTTAAAACATAAACCTCCCTATCGGTCAATAATGTTCCAGAAACATAAACCAAATTCCATCAAAATCGGACCAGACAATCGCTAGTTATAGCGGAACAAACAAACATTCAAACCAAATGCATAACTGTCGAGTTAAAACATAAAACTCCCTATCGGTCAATAATGTTCCAGAAACATAAAATCAAGGACCGTCTACATGAGCTCCTGACAATCACAGAACAAGAAAGCCAGCTATTCCAAGTATCGACGTGTCTTGATCTTTGAAACTCATGTACCAAATTTCATCAAAATCGGACCAGGCAATCGCTAGTTATAGCGGAACAGACAAACATTCAAACCAAATGCATAACTGTCGAGTTAAAACATAAACCTCCCTATCGGTCAATAATGTTCCAGAAACATAAAATCAAGGACCGTCTACATGAGCTCCTGACAATCACAGAACAAGAAAGCCAGCTTCACACCCAAGTGTACTTTCTCTCATTACGTTATGTTCATCTCAATAACAATATGTCTGCAGCTGGAGTACTCGACTTGACCTATAAACAACTGTTATCCGTAAGTTAAAATAAGTTGTCGCCAGCCTAGTCAGCTTAGTTGGTAGTGCGTCTGCCTTGTAAGCGCTAGGCCGCGGGTTCGATTCCCGCCCGGGGCTGATTTTATTCTGATGGGATATTGTTCGTTCTCGGAACAACTGGCTTTCTCCTATCCTGTCTTCCTTATCTCTTCGATTGCGGGGCGATAAGACCATAGCAGGTACAGTTCCCTCTGTCAAACCTCTTTTTTTTTAAATAATAATAAGTTGTCTGGCTGAGGCAGGAGGCATTTTAACACGGAGGATTCCCTGAAATTTCCGTAGCTAAAGGAATAGCAAAGGCATCCACTTGTACAATTTGTAAAAAAAAAAAAATCAACCCAAACAACCACCCTAGTTAGGGCTGATTGGGAGGCTGATGAAAAACGCCGAAACCGCCTAAACACGGGAAAAGGCCAAGAAGAGTAATATCTTCGTTGAATGATGAATTGTACGAATAGGACAGAAAATCAATATGCTTGTATTCGTTTTGTTTCAGATCCTTACCTCAGCCATAGCGTTCTTTGTACTGCAAATTCAGTTCATTATTCAAGAACACTAAAAAGTCACACACAAATAAGCAACAGTTTCATTTTAAGTTAACTTTATTTCTGTACAATTCATTGTTTAAAAAAGCTACCTAGTTTTATATGTACACAGCAGAAGCTAACACTTTCTACAGCGTTGCGTTGTGAATGTCATCTTAGATATATTCGATTTTCGTAAGTGGGGATAGGGGATCACTCCATTTAAATCAAAATCACCTCAACTAAATTAGGGTAAAATTCCATGCCTCGTCTGGGATCGAACCCGTACCCTCCTGTTTACCAGGTGAGCGTCTTGACCACTACGCCACCGAGGCAGTAACATTCCAGCCCAAGTACTTACTCATGTACATCTACAAAACCAATTGATTTTAACATTTTTATCCAACCAACGGGACTGGAATATTACAGGAAACAACCTTAAATAGAATAAAACATAGGTACCTTATTTATCCTTTTAGAATATGACCAAAGTTGGATTTTTCTTGGGGAACTTCAAAGACTCTTCTCGACTTAATTTTCTGGAATTCGAAACGAATCAAATACTTCAACTTTGTCAGTGGGTACTCATAGGACATGGAAGGTTTGTGATAGCTCTCTGGTTTAGAGTTGTTTCACCTTAGGATCGCCGGAACCAGGAGGAAAGACCTCCGAACCTGGATACAGGGGGGACTGAAAGCTCTTTCATTTGTTCCTGGAACGAGAAATCAAAATTGTACGGTCAGATACGACGGTGGACCATCTCTTTGTTTACTGTGGTGAGGTATTCCACGAACGACTGCGTCTCACTTAGCATGGAGAAAAAAAAGTGTGGACTTTGAAGCCCCCTTGTTCAGAATTCTTTAATGATAGTTATAGCTCCCTGGTTCAGACAAATGTGTACCTGGGGGTAGCAAAATAATAGAATTTGTACGGTCAGATACGACGGCGGACCATCTCTTTGTTTACTGTGGTGAGGTATTCCACGAACGACTTCGTCTCACTTAGCATGGAGAAAAAAAAGTGTGGACTATGAAGCCCCCTTGTTCAGAATTCTTTAATGATAGTTATAGCTCCCTGGTTCAGACAAATGTGTACCTGGGAGTAGCAAAATAATAGAAATAAATAACACTTACTCTCAATTTGATCTGGTTTTGATTGAAAGCTTCAATGGGATCATCGAACTGGCTATAGTATTGTACGGTCATATACGACGGCGGACCATCTCTTTGTTTACTGTGGTGAGGTATTCCACGAACGACTTCGTCTCACTTAGCATGAAGAAAACAAAGTGTGGACTATGAAGCCCCCTTGTTCAGAATTCTTTCATGATAGTTATAGCTCCCTGGTTCAGACAAATGTGTACCTGGGGGTGGCAAAATAATAGAAATAAATAACACTTACTCTCAATTTGATCTGGTTTTGATTGAAAGCTTCAATGGGATCATCGAACTGGCTATAGTAGAGCATAACTTCTCTCACATCATCTACTCCATTGACTGCGATAGCTGAGTGGAAAATAAAATAAATTATCAGTAAGCAAGCCCATCTATACGCATTACGTACACACAAAGCTACCGATTTTTTTTTAAGACGTTTCACTGCGAAGGTCTTATCGCCCCGAAAATGAAGAGGGAAGGAAGACGGGATAGGAGAAAGCCAGCCATTCCGAGAACGAACCTTATCCGTTCAGGATAAAATCCGCCCCGGGCGGGAATCGAACC
>NW_007377783.1:164749-238366 GCF_000475195.1 Diaphorina citri
CAGGGTGTCCCGCGAACGACTGTACAACGCTTGAGGGTTGATGTAGGACCTAAAGGGCTACCAGAAAAAGCTATAGTGGAAAATTAAATAAATTATCAGTAAGCAAGCCCATCTATACGCATTACGTACACACAAAGCTACTGATTTTTTTCTTTCTTTTTTTTAAAGACGTTTCACTGCGAAGGTCTTATCGCCCCGAAAATGAAGAGGGAAGGAAACAGGATAGGAGAAAGCCAGCCATTCCGAGAACGAACCTTATCCGTTCAGGATAAAATCCGCCCCGGGCGGGAATCGAACCCGCGACCATTATCAGTAAGCAAGCCCATCTATATGCATTACGTACACACAAAGCTACTGATTTTTTTTCTTTCTTTTTTTTTTTAAGACGTTTCACTGCGAAGGTCTTATCGCCCCGAAAATGAAGAGGGAAGGAAGACGGGATAGGAGAAAGCCAGCCATTCCGAGAACGAACCTTATCCGTTCAGGATAAAATCCGCCCCGGGCGGGAATCGAACCCGCGACCTAGCGCTTACAAGGCAGACGCGCTACCAACCAAGCTAACTAGGCTGCCTACGACTAATTGGATCAAGCAAATTGATTTAATTTAAAGTCTAAAATTATCCCAACAGATAGCTTAATCCAGCTGAATTTCATTTAATCTAAAAATGTGACACTCCCTTCAGCTAACTTACTTCTCAAGAAGACTGCCAAGTCCACCAGCGTCCTATCATCATCATTTCCATTCCACCTGGGAATAATGAGCGCATTCTCGCGGTTTTTACTCAAACTATGCGTGTTCCAATCGACAGCAATGACTTTCTTCAGATCCCGATTGAGGAGGTCTAAATTTTTCACATGATGTCCGTCTACGAATTCGGTCGAGTCCCGAAACAGTTTGAAGTAGAAGTATTTGTTCTCTTTGTCCAGAGCTTCTAGAATGGGTGCGATTGACTGGGGAGGATAAAGAGCAAACAGAATACCTGAATAAATGTAGCTCGCACCAGCCTAGTTAGCTTGGAGGGTAGCGCGTCTGCCTTGTGAGCGGTAAGTCGCGGGTTCGATTTCCGCCCGGGGCGGATTTTATCCTGTACGAATAAGGTTCGTTCTCGGAACGGCTGGCTTTTTCTTATACTGTCTTTCTTCTCTCTTTGCGTTCGGGACGATAAGACCTTGGCATTTTCAGTTCCCCTAAGGGGCAAACAGTCCCAAAACCAAAAGATGGATTATCTATGAACTCACAGATGGTTGAGGAGAGAAAAATGCTATCAGTGATCACAATTTGAGCAAAGAATTATTTACCAGTCCACTTTCCGAAGTGAAAATGACCACTTCAAACAAAGGCACATTGTTCCTGTCTGTTGTGGAACCGTTGAGGGTTTCAAAGAAATCATCAACAAATGGCCTCTTCTTGAATCGCCAGCCTGTATTGTATGTCCATTCAGGGTGCACTAGGAGATCTCTGAACTCAAGAAGTAATGTGTAGGGGGGCTGATAGTATGGAAATGGAACAGGGTCAGGCAGCAGCTTCTCTCGTGAAGGTTCTACTATCATCTGGAAAAAATAATTTCATTTCATTAGAATTATATTATTGGATTTACAATAATACCCAAAAGTAAGTAAGTATATGCCCACTTTACTATTAAGTGCCTCCCTACATACTCCCTATTTATCTGAAATTGATACCTATATACTTTCCTAGGAATCTAGGAAACCAATATAAGATAACTAGATGAATACTTACTTTGTTGTATGTGACCATTTGCTTCCATATTCTTTTACTGTATTGTTGTACAATAGGTAAATCCATGAATTCATCATGGATAATATTGCCATTGAAATATGCTAGCAGTGCTCCAGTACTTGCTCCAATCACTGTGAATCCAAGTTTCATGGATCTCCATTGAGCTTCTCGTTTGGCATCATCTTCTGATGAAGAAGTTGGTGGTGGAGATGGGGAGAGTGGAGACGATTTGAGTGTTGGAGGTGCTGGGGACAGTGGTGATGAAGGTATTGATTGAGCTGGAGAGATGGGAGATCCTGAGAAAAAAAAATATGTATTATTACTTTTTGGTTATGTCTTGTAACAATCAGTAATTTGAAAAATACCAAGTAGTTTTCATAAGAAAATATTATGCCTACTTTAGTTGTATTTTCCTTTCAGAATTTCCCTATGTCTGAAGCTTGTTGTCCCTCTTTTAATGAGTGTCTGTACTAAACCAAAGGAAATCCAAGAGAGTGTATCAGAATGAGGTAAATTTCCAAAAGGAACTTCATTGACTTCATGAATCCTCAGTTTAGGTAATAGCAATAGCATGCAGTGTCTAATGGAACACTCAAGTTAAGAAATGTTGTGCATGAATAGTACCTACCTGGATTAGTGACCAACCCAGCCCATTCTGCCTGAATAGGTCAAGACTTGTGAGGACCAAGGTAACTTGCCCATGATAGGAAAAGCATGCATGCAGATGAACTATTCCCAATGACCCCAACTGTATCCCTACTTACCTATGTGCTTGACTGTTTCATCATCCACACAATACAACAGAAATCCCACCACTTACCTTTGGTAGAGTTAAACCTCCTGGAGATGTCTAGAACAGATAGTCCACAAACCAGGGAAGATACTTGATACTTTGACAAGTCTTTTATACAGCTAGGTGTTGTTCTTGAAGACTGGAACACTGAATGGCAGACATTGGGTACCCTGCACAAATATCTTGTTGCCATCATATTGACTGAGGAGGATCACTCGGTGTGGGTGTGATTATATTACGACTTCATTTCACACTTGACTGTTGACCAATGAAATGATAATGAGGAGAGACAGTGATAAGGAATAAGGATAAGTGATAAGAAAGTTCACTGATAAAAAAAAAGTTGCAACTTTTGTTTTTGAAAAATCTCATTTCAAATTTTGAGGTTAGAAATCGCCGGTGTTATTGATTATCAGTTTAAGCAACTGTAGAAAAAAAATATACATTCTGATGATAATGAGGAGAGACAGTGATAAGGATAAGTGATAAGAAAGTTCACTGATAAAAAAAAGTTGCAACTTTTTTGTTTTTTAAAAATCTCATTTCAAATTTTGAGGTTAGAAATCGCCGGTGTTATTGATTATCAGTTTAAGCAACTGTAGAAAAAAAATCTACATTCTGGGGTCCATAGGTCCTAATATATCTTGGTAATAAATTCAAATCAAGAAGAAGAAAGTAAAATATATTAAGGTACATTTCGATAGTTGCCATTATAGAATATAGACCAGGGGTTCCCAATAAGCCTTGGCTGGCGGACCACTTCCGAAAATCAGGATCACTTCGCGGACCACCCCCCCCCCCAAAAAAATTCTGTAAAGAGGGTATAATAAATAGAATCAAAAAAGACCAATTAATCCAGATTCTTATTTATTGTTACATAACAAATATGTATCAATTGATACATGGTTTCATTGAATTAAATTGATCATATAGACAAGATAAACCTTTGGCCTTGACAAACAGAATGTGCCTAGAGGCATGTAATATGTCCCGATACATCAACATAAAAATGTCTGTTTTTAAAAATTCTGCAAATAATAAATATTACATCTGCAAGAATCAAGCCAAAGGCAAGTTTCCAGAGAGTTCAGCAGAATCCTTTCCAGAAATAGGCTCATCCTTATTAGTGGGTGGCCCAACGTCAAAAAAGCTGCATTTCGTCAGGAAAGCACCAAATTTGGCATGGACCTTCATTTGGACCATATAAACTGTCTACACCAAACACCTACCTACTTTGATTAGAGATTATGATTACTCAGTGAGCTACATGATTAGTTGTTTTACTTGGAACCTCCCTGACTCATTATGAGTCACCTTTTCCGTTTGAAGTACCTATGCACATTTAAGTTGACAAGATGCATCGCAAGCAATATTCCAAGATACTCAAGAGGAGTAGGTACACACAGAAATACTTGGATTAATTGACTTGATTACATAGAGCCATGGATAAGGGTCTCATGGCCTTCCATGATTTTGTTGCATAACTTTGCATCAACTTCCGTGTGATAAGAAAACTTACCATGTCTGATAAGTTACCATTGATAAAAAAGAATGTTGAAAGGTAGGTGGTGAGCCGTGAGACGTCATGATAACAATAATACTAGAATCGTAACAATAATAATTCGTATTGTTATAAAGGCCGTTTGTTCCCGCACTTTGAACTTTTCATGTTCTTCTTTCACTCGTTCCCACACGCGGCTTTTGGTGCGCGTGCAAAATGGTGTTAAGGCTCGTTCCCACTTATCTTTCGGAAAAAAAAAATCGTGTGGTGTGTAACAGTAGTGGGAACATTCTCATTTAAATTACATTGCCTACAGGACACTCGGGAAAAAGTCGGATGAAACTTACGACCAGTGGGAACGCGCCTTTAATATTGCTAAAAGCCACCTGACTAAAGATGCACCTTTTTAGTTCCTATAGATACGTCTCTTAGTTATAAGTTCTTTTTAATGTACCCAACTCTATGTTTGCAAACTGTGAGCGATTAATCAAGTAGTAACTTTGACCCATTATCCAATGGCCTATGATTTCGAATGCATTTTAACTATGAAATTTAATTCCATTTTTCAGACAATGGCGACTGTTGAGAGATTACTGAGTCAAGTGGCGCTCTCTGGTGACATCAAGATACGTCTCTTAGTTATAAGTTCTTTTTAATATACCCAACTCTATGTTTGCAAACTGTGAGCGATTAATCAAGTACATAGTAACTTTGACCCATTATCCAATGGCCTATGATTTCGAATATATTTTAACTATGAAATTTAATTCCATTTTTCAGACAATGGCGACTGTTGAGAGATTACTGAGTCAAGTGGCGCTCTCTGGTGACATCAAAGATCACAAGGTCACAGTAGTGGGGGTGGGGCAAGTGGGGATGGCGTGCGCCTTCAGTATACTTACCCAGGTACGAAAGAGGAAAAAATAATTTCAAGATCCCCAAAAAAATTATAAAAAAATTAAATTTACGGCATGCATGTTAACAAAGTTTGGGGGAAAATATGCCAAGTAATCTCTCAAACAAAAGATTAACCTCCAACCTATACTAACTTGACAAAGTCGAGGAACCTATAGAAAATAATTTTAGGATCCCCAAAAAAATTATAAAAAATTTAAATTTACGGCATGCATGTTAACGAAGTTTGGGGGAAAATATGCCAAGTAATCTCTCAAACAAAAGATTAACCTCCAACCTATACTAACTTGACAAAGTCGAGGAACCTATAGGTAGCAGTTTTTTTTTTTTCCAAGAGTTGAGCTAAAAAAAGTCTTTACGATACCTACTGAGTGACTTTAAGGATCAATACATATACACAATCATGAAGGACTTGAACTTAAGGTACCTGCCAAAAGAAAAGAGAAAGATCAGTGGTTAGGGAGAAAGAGCTCCTTCAGCAGAAACCTGGGACTTACGAAAAGGCAAGAAAAAAAAAAAACTTCCTCTGAACGCATATAATACTCACAGTATAGGTCCACACATATTTACATTACAAGTTTAATTTTCTTTGTTTTATCCTCCACAGAACATTTCCTCTCACATTTGCCTGATCGACGTGGATGAAAACAAAACCAAAGGCGAAATGCTCGACCTTCAACATGGGGACAAAGTAACACAATAAAGAGATAAGCTCCAGAAGAGTTGGGAGCTCACAATAAACATTTTTTGTGTTTGGTGCTTTGGTGTTGAGTGCAGTTTGTAAAAACTACCTTCAAGCAGAACAATTCGTTTTTACCTATTATTTTTATTTTACTCAACAAACAAAATTTGATTCTATGCTCATCAGCCAAAAAATAACTTACAATGCAATCAACATGGGTCACCGTTCTTGAAATCCCCGAAAATCGAAGCTGGAACAGGTAAGTTATTTCAAACGGAAACTCCCAGCCTGAAAATTGAAAACAATAGACATAGGTTAGCACAGAAATTGTAGATAGTAAGTACGTACATAGTTAGGTTAGGTTACAATGCAATGTTCAGATGACAGAATGTAATTTTCTAAATGTCTTTCTTCTTGTTATGACTGGAAACGTGGAAGTGGAAACTATCCTACGTCTGACTCAACGTATATCACCATTTATCACTGTTAAAGTGTTAAATATCTGTTAACTTATCTCTTATCTACTAATGATGATGATGATGAACAGGTTTTTGTATAGCGGTCACATGTAACTGCACAATATCCACTTCAGCTGGGGCTTGATGAACATAGAGAAGCGCTTACAAGGCAGCCGCTCTACCTTCCAAGCTAACTAGGTTGCCCAAAATTTAGCTTTAATAAGTTAAATAGGTTACACCTCAATAGTTTAGCACACATAGATCTGATTTTACTTATACAATGTACATGTACCTAATGAGAGTAATGAGTAATATCTAATATACCTATTATTTTTAAAACAATCAAATTGTCAACGCTGTACCGTCCCTTTCGAAGGTTGATTTTATCATTAAAACGGAAAATAAAAATTGAATTCTCGACCTTTTACAGTTATTTTTTCGGAGTTTTGACCTCAGATTTGGATTTTTCCCAACTTTTTACATAGGAATCGACCATTTATTCATAATTTTTACCCATTTGCAACTGCTCCATTGTTTTTGAGAACTTGATGCAGAATTTTAAGACTCCTTCAAAGTTACATTGGTATCACAATACCTACCCCTATTGGCCCTATCACATACCTACCCCTGTTTGTATATTTCAATGTTGAAATTATAATTGACTTTTTTGTTTGTAAAAATACTAGAAAATCGTTCAAGTTTTCCTATTTTTATTTTTAAAGTCCAACATTTAAGACCAACTTACCTGTATCAAAGTAGAAATGGCATGTATTTTGTTTGTATTATTGAGCAGAGTATATGTGAGAGAAGCAATGCTCAGCCCAATGGCCCAGGATGTGTAGCCTTTCAGACGAATAATTTCGTATGCACTATAGAGAACAGAGGAAAAAAAACTAGATTTTTTTTTTATTTATTTATTTTAATTTTCATCATTAGGTACTCCCATTTTTAAAGCTGAAAATTGTCCCATTAATACTCGTAAGTCCTAGATCTATCAGACGGTCCGAGTGTGAGTGGCCGGCATAACAAATTATCAAGGTGTATCTACACATAGTCGACGGCCGTCGATCGACCCATCCATCGCATCGATGTGAATTTATTGTGGAATCGATGTGGATGAACGGCCCTTCGACTATGTGTGGAGTAGTGTGGACACACCTTTAGGTTTTTAATTTTGTATGTAGGTCTACCTTACTGACTTCCTATTTGCCCTCAACCTTTCTCTCTCCCTTACCGTTACCCTCTCCCGTAAATAATGGAACTTAAAGGGGCAAAATTTAGATACAAAAGAACAAAAGGGTTCATAAATGCCCTATTTTGAACTGATTTTGGGGTTGAAATAATATTAGAGAGTTGAAATAATCGAGGTTCTACTGTACTTATCCATCATCCATCGCGTGGAATCGATGTGAATTTATTGTGGAATCGATGTGGATGAACGGCCCTTCGACTATGTGTGGAGTAGTGTGGACACACCTTTAGGTTTTTAACGACTGTGTGTGGAGTAGTGTGGACACACCTTTAGGTTTTTAATTTTGTATGTAGGTCTACCTTACTTGCTTCTTGCTTCCTATTTGCCCTCAACCTTTCTCTCCCTTACCGTTACCCTCTCCCGCCTACCTCTATTTTCTCACCTATTGACAACATCGGTGTGCAGTTTGCCAAATTCCTCCGTGCCCTCTCCCGCCTACCTCTATTTTCTCACCTATTGACAACATCGGTGTGCAGTTTGCCAAATTCCTCCGTGTCCCCTTCGGTCCCGATGGCCGGATTCACCTCCCTCAGATTCACTCCGGCTACGTTCACTCCGGACCAGACCGGCACACTCGAGTCTCCATGCTCGCCTATGATAAACCTGTGGCGGTCACAACAACATACAGCACAAAATATAATCTTACATAGAAAACGCAGGTTCTCGTTTCCTCACAATTTCCATCTCGTCAGGGTCACCAATTTAGCCAACACCTGAGAGCAGCCTAAGCGTTTCGTTCTTATTGGAACTCATCAGTTAGACATAGCTCTCAGGCGCTGGCCAAGAATTTGGAAGTGTTATTCGACCCCCTAAAGGATTCTAGGGGGGGAGTATTGTGGTGGTCCTGAGTTCTCGTTTCCTCACAATTTCCATCTCGTCAGGGTCACCAATTTAGCCAACACCTGAGAGCAGCCTAAGTGTTTCGTTCTTATTGGAACTCATCAGTTGGACATAGCTCTCAGGCGCTGGCCAAGAATTTGGAAGTGTTATTCGACCCCCTAAAGGATTCTAGGGGGGGAGTATTGTGGTGGTTTTGCAAATTTAAGATGATTTTGTAAACCAGAAAACCAGTCAGTTCTTCAATTAAACTGTCGGTCCTCACGAAAATCTCGATGTTTTCTTCCACACCTTCTAAAGTATAAACAGGATTGTTGTAAATGTCTTAGGTATGTATGTATGTTAATGTCAATCTAAACATGTCTTTTTTTTTAATTTAAACAGGTCTTGTATATTGTTCCATAAAATGTAATGTTATTACCAATCAAATACATAAGACCTTGTTTAGACTGCGAGAGTAAAGGGACTTTTCAGTCCTATGCTGGTAGTATAAACAAGGTATATTCTATTCTATTCTAATCAAAATTCTACTAACCCGTACACACTCTCCGGGGACAGACCCAACTTCTGGGCGAGGAGTACTCTGAACCGCATAGAATCCAGATTGGTGCCCGATCCGATGACACGGTTCTTGGGGAACCCGCTCAGCTTCCAACTGACGTAGGTGAGAATGTCCACTGGAAAATTTCAAATTGTAGTGATTTTTAGATTTTTTTTAGTAATAAGAAGACGCCGCGCCGATTAGGAACACGATTTATTTTAGTATGAGGTGTAGAATGCGAAGATGAAGGAGGGATTTTGAGTAATGATAAAAAACAAGCCTGTAATAGAGACCTCTAGTGAACCAGACGTTCCAAATTCCAGCCTAGTTAGTTTGGAAAGTAGCACGCCACACGCCTGCTTTGTGGGCGGTAAGTCCCGCCCAGAGCAGTTATTCTAAAATTCTATTTTAGTATGAGGTGTAGAACGCGAAGATGAGCAGGGATTTTGAGTAATGATAAAAAACAAGCCTGTAATAGAGACCTCTAAGTAGTGAACCAGACGTTCCAAATTCCAGCATTTCCAGCCTAGTTAGTTTGGAAAGTAGCACGCCACACGCCTGCTTTGTGGGCGGTAAGTCCCGCCCAGAGCAGTTATTCTAAAATTCTAAACAGATAAGGTTCGTTCTCGGAACGACTGGCTCTCTCCTATCTTAACCTCCTTTCCTCTTCGATATCATGACTTCTGTTGGTACAGTTCCCTCTATCGAACCTTTTAAAGGAAGAAGAAAAAATGAATAGCTTATCCCTAAATCGAATTCAGCTAAAAAAAAAAAAAAATCATACCTGGATTGCTCACAATGAGTAGCGTACATTGCGGACTGTACTTGACAATGTTGGGTATGATGCCTTTGAAAATGTTCACATTTCTCTCCACCAAACTGAGTCGCGATTCTCCCTCCCTCTGTCGTACTCCAGCTGTCACTATGACAATGCGGGATCCTTCACTCAGGGCGTAATCTGGAATAAGTTGGGAAAATGGGTACACTTAGCCTTGTGAGGACATTAACTCCTTTGAAAGAAGAGTGATCATTGGTGGTAAGCACCTACAAAAAAAAAGAAGAAAAAGGAAAAAAACTTCCCAAACCAAATTAACCGAAATTTCAAGTACCTACATGGATAGGTACCAACAAATTATTATCCAAATTAACTGGATCATTGACCAAATGATCAATGTTTGTGGCTTCATTGCCAAGACCGCTCACATTGCAAGTCAATAATACACAAAAGTAATTTTGTGAGTACCACCTAACTATGTACGTACTTACTATCTACAATCTCTGTGCTAACCTATGTCTATTGTTTTCAATTTTCAGGCTGGGAGTTTCCCGTTTCCGTTTGAAATAACGTACCTGTTCCAGCTTCGATTTTCGGGGATTTCAAGAACGGTGACCCATGTTGAAGGTCGAGCATTTCGCCTTTGGTTTTGTTTTCATCCTAACTATGTACGTACTTACTATCTACAATTTCTGTGCTAACCTATGTCTATTGTTTTCAATTTTCAGGCTGGGAGTTTCCCGTTTCCGTTTTTAACAGATATTTAACACTTTAACAGTGATAAATGGTGATAAACGTTGAGTCAGACGTAGGATAGTTTCCACTTCCACGTTTCCAGTTATAACAAGAAGAAAGACATTTAGAAAATTACATTCTATCATCTGAACATTGCATTGTAAGTTTAGTTATTTTTTGGCTGATGAGCATAGAATCAAATTTTGTTTGTTGAGTAAAATAAAAATAATAGGTAAAAACGAATTGTTCTGCTTGACAAAACGAATGTTTATTATGTTGTGAAATTTGTGAGTATGACGTATAGCGTATAATGTTTCCGCCAATCTTTGTTAACATATCGTAAATGTAGGTAGATATATATGTAGTCCTCCGATTTTTTTATTATTATTAAATTTTCTGTGGGGTCCTAAATTTACATATCATTTTTTCCTCTTCCGTACCTGGGTAAGTATACTGAAGGCGCACGCCATCCCCACTTGCCCCACCCCCACTACTGTGACCTTGTGATCTGTGATGTCACCAGAGAGCGCCACTTGACTCAGTAATCTCTCAACAGTCGCCATTGTCTGAAAAATGGAATTAAATGTCATAGTTAAAATGCATTCGAAATCATAGGCCATTGGATAATGGGTCAAAGTTATCACATAATTAACCCCTCACAGTTTGCACACATAGGTATAGTGTTGGGTAGGTATATTAAAAAGAACTTATAACTAAAAGACATAGGAGCTAAAAAGTTACGTCTTTAGCCAGGCGGCTTTCAGCAATTAAAGGCCCATTCCCACTTGTCGTGAGTTTCATCCGACTTTTCTTGCGAAAGAACACACCCTGAACTTTTCCAAATACTTCAAATTCAACTGATGTGATATCTGACATTGTGTCACTATTATCCACAGAACTTTCCGGTGGTATTGGAAATAATTTAGCGGTAAATTTACCGTGCAATTGTGCTACCTAGGGAGGACACCTGTTAGCTGAGATAGGAAATAGATAGGTAAATAAATCTACATACATATTTATCTGCAGTTATATAGGTAGGTACATATTAATTACGAGATATGTACTTATCTAAATCTCATAAATGGGCGAATCAGTCAGATCATTCTTCAGTTCTACCTTGAATGGTAATTAAATTAATCATAAAAATCCACACAATCAGCTATTCGTATTGAACGCACGCGTGAAAAAGCACGTAAACTCTCTTATAGCAATAAGTATTAGTATTCTATTATAATAGCTGCTTTCTTTACTTAGAACAGCCTTGATTTGATTGTGTGACTAGGTCAAATGATATGTTGGTATGTTGACTAATATATATGAATCAGACTAAGAGCATCTTGTGTGGTTCTCCAAAATCTGTGACTCAAATATATCAAATATTCAACTAGGTATTTCCCCCCTAAGGACCACAATGGACATACTTATGGACAACATGGAATGAATGAAAAGTGTTGTTGTGACCCTATGGTGTCGGTATTCCGCTCTCAAATTAATCAATTTAAAATATTTCAATCAATGGATTGTACATCGATGACTATAAGGTTATCTAATGGCCTAAATGCCTTGTTTTAATTCAAAGTAGAACCTCGATTATTTCAACTAATTGAGACCGAGGGTAGTTGAAATAATTGAAATTCCGTATAAAATAATGGAACTTAAAGGGGCAAAATTTAGATACAAAAGAACAAAATGGTTCATAAATGCCCTATTTTGAACTGATTTTGGGGTTGAAATAATATTAGAGAGTTGAAATAATCGAGGTTCTACTGTACTTATCCAGTAGGTATTGTAGGTAGGTACATAATTATGCAAATACATGATACTCATCAAGTCATCACTGCCTTACGTCAATGTTTATAAATATTTTTTTCGGCTATTGAACTAAAGCGGCGAAATTTATTTGACAAATTTTCGACGAAAAAAAAAAAGCATTACAGATTAATTTTATTTCTTCTTCTCTCTCCTTCTCTTCTTATTTTATTATTTGTTATTTAAATATTTTTGTTTACTTTTTCATACATATATCTCTAACACCATGTATACATAGGTGGTACCTAATACCCAACATTTTGGTCGCCAAAATTCTGTTAATCTATGTAGATGTATTTCGAAGGTGATCACGATAAACCCCGAATACCCCGATCATTGACACCTCTGTGGGTCATTGTCCTTTTGTAAATAAAAGTTCGTTTTGGTCGCCAAAATTCTGTTAATCTATGTAGATATGTATTTCGAAGGTGATCACGATTAACCCCGAATACCCCGATCATTGACACCTCTGTGGGTCATTGTCCTTTTGTAAATAAAAGTTCATTTTCATGCCATGGCCTCTTTGAGGGCCCGACGTAACATTATTGATTTTTTTCTATACTAGGTATTATACTTGATCGTATGATCGTTCTCTTAGTCAACATTCCTTGAAATTTTCTCCTTGTTTTATGGGATGGATTTAAGTAATGTCAGGTCAGTGTGTAACTGCTAAGGTTTTAAGTATTTTCATAGGTAGGTAGGTACCTATCTTGTCTAGGGTCCTAAAAGTTTCGTAAGAAGTGATTGAATAGTTGCATCAGACCTACCTAGGTGTGCATCTATACTAGGTATTATACTTGATCGTATAATGATCGTTCTCTTAGTCAACATTCCTTGAAATTTTCTCCTTGTTTTATGGGATGGATTTAAGTAATGTCAGGTCAGTGTGTAACTGCTAAGGTTTTAAGTATTTTCATAGGTAGGTAGGTAGGTACCTATCTTGTCTAGGGTCCTAAAAGTTTCGTAAGAAGTGATTGAATAGTTGCATCAGACCTACCTAGTTGTGCAATGTATAGGTCTTGCAACTTTTCTCGCAATAGTTGCATCAGACCCTAAAAATCGACTTGTCAAGAGTGGAAAAAGTTCACGCGACGACGCGACGTTATGGGGAATACACTTAGGTTGTGTTTAAACCTAGATTGCCAGCCTAGTTGGTTTGGTTGGTTAGGTAGCGAGCGCGTCTGCTTTGCAAGCACTAGGCCGCGGTTCGTTTCCCGCCCGGGGCGGATTTTATCCTGAACAGATAATTTTCGTTCTCGGAACGGCTGGCTTACTCTTATCCAGTCTTTCTTCGATTTCGGGATGATAAGACCTTAGCAGCTTCAGTTCCCTCTATCAAACCTATTTTTTTTAATCACCGTTTATATTTACAGATCCTGAAGGCTAAATGAAAATTACTTACCTGTCAATTTTAAAACTTTCAATTTATTTTAAAAAGTCGAAAAATAATCACCGTTTATATTTACAGATCCTGAAGGCTTAATGAAAATTAGGTACTTACCTGTCAATTTTAAAACTTTCAATTTATTTTAAAAAGTCGAAAAAATAAAACCAACACTTGACACTGATATTTTCCTACACTGGCAGCCGCTCTACCTTCCAAGCTAAATGGTTGCCCAAAATTTAGCTTTAATAAGTTAAATAGATTACTTACACGTCAATATTTTAGCACACATATACATATAGATCTGATTTTACTTATACAATGTACATGTACCTAATGAGAGTAATGAGTGATATATCTATTTTATTTTTAAAACAATCAAACTGTCAACACTGTACCGTCTCTTTCGAAGGTTGATTTTATAATTTCCGGTGGTATTGGAAATAATTTAGCGGTAAATCTGAGATAGGAAATAGATAGGTAAATATACATACATATTTATCTGCAGTTATATAGGTAGGTACATAATTACGAGATACGTACTTATCTAAATCTCATAAATGGGCGAATCAGTCAGATCATTCTTCATTTCTACCTTGAATGGTATAATTAAATTAATCATAAAACTCCACACAATCAGCTATTCGTATTGAACGCACGCGTGAAAAAGCACGTAAACTCTCTTATAGCAATAAGTATTAGTATCTTATATTATAAGAACGAGATCCATTCACAGTTCACAGTTCACATTTCATAGTTCACACACTGATCGCTCTATCTGTATTAGTATTCTATTATAATAGCTGCTTTCTTTACTTAGAACAGCCTTGATTTGATTGTGACTAGGTCAAATGATATGTTGGTATGTTGACTAATATGAATCAGACTAAGAGCATCTTGTGTGGTTCTCCAAAATCTGTGACTCAAATATATCAAATATTCAACTAGGTATTTCCCCCCTAAGGACCACAATGGACATACTTATGGACAACATGGAATGAATGAAAAGTGTTGTTGTGATGACTAGGTCAAATGATATGTTGGTATGTTGACTAATATGAATCAGACTAAGAGCATCTTGTGTGGTTCTCCAAAATCTGTGACTCAAATATTCAACTAGGTATTTCCCCCCTAAGGACCACAATGGACATACTTATGGACAACATGGAATGAATGAAAAGTGTTGTTGTGACCCTATGGTGTCGGTATTCCGCTCTCAAATTAATCAATTTAAAATATTTCAATCAATGGATTGTACATCGATGACTATAAGGTTATCTAATGGCCTAAATGCCTTGTTTTAATTCAAAGTAGAACCTCGATTATTTCAACTAATTGAGACCGAGGGTAGTTGAAATAATTGAAATTCCGTATAAAATAATGGAACTTAAAGGGGCAAAATTTAGATACAAAAGAACAAAATGGTTCATAAATGCCCTATTTTGAACTGATTTTGGGGTTGAAATAATATTAGAGAGTTGAAATAATCGAGGTTCTACTGTACTTATCCAGTAGGTATTGTAGGTAGGTACATAATTATGCAAATACATGATACTCATCAAGTCATCACTGCCTTACGTCAATGTTTATAAATATTTTTTTCGGCTATTGAACTAAAGCGGCGAAATTTATTTGACAAATTTTCGACGAAAAAAAAAAAGCATTACAGATTAATTTTATTTCTTCTTCTCTCTCCTTCTCTTCTTATTTTATTATTTGTTATTTAAATATTTTTGTTTACTTTTTCATACATATCTCTAACACCATGTATACATAGGTGGTACCTAATACCCAACATTTTGGTCGCCAAAATTCTGTTAATCTATGTAGATATGTATTTCGAAGGTGATCACGATTAACCCCGAATACCCCGATCATTGACACCTCTGTGGGTCATTGTCCTTTTGTAAATAAAAGTTCATTTTCATGCCATGGCCTCTTTGAGGGCCCGACGTAACATTATTGATTTTTTTTCTATACTAGGTATTATACTTGATCGTATAATGATCGTTCTCTTAGTCAACATTCCTTGAAATTTTCTCCTTGTTTTATGGGATGGATTTAAGTAATGTCAGGTCAGTGTGTAACTGCTAAGGTTTTAAGTATTTTCATAGGTAGGTAGGTAGGTAGTGTAGGTACCTATCTTGTCTAGGGTCCTAAAAGTTTCGTAAGAAGTGATTGAATAGTTGCATCAGACCTACCTAGGTGTGCAATGTATAGGTCTTGCAACTTTTGTCGCAATAGTTGCATCAGACCCTAAAAATCGACTTGTCAAGAGTGGAAAAAGTTCACGCGACGACGCGACGTTATGGGGAATACACTTAGGTTGTGTTTAAACCTAGATTGCCAGCCTAGTTAGTTTTTGGTTGGTTATGTAGCGAGCGCGTCTGCCTTGCAAGCACTAGGCCGCGGGTTCGTTTCCCGCCCGGGGCGGATTTTATCCTGAACAGATAATTTTCGTTCTCGGAACGGCTGGCTTACTCTTATCCAGTCTTTCTTCGATTTCGGGATGATAAGACCTTAGCAGCTTCAGTTCCCTCTATCAAACCTATTTTTTTTAATCACCGTTTATATTTACAGATCCTGAAGGCTAAATGAAAATTACTTACCTGTCAATTTTAAAACTTTCAATTTATTTTAAAAAGTCGAAAAAATAAAACCAACACTTGACACTGATATTTTCCTACACTACGAGTGAAAGATAAATGAAACTCAATCGGATTGTGTGTTTGTGACTTGTTGATTTCTGATACTAATAAAGACTGAACGCTACAACTGGCATGTCGCTAGGGCATTCACTCTTGCACGTACTCCGTGTGATGTTCAGTGGGCACATAGAGAGATCCAGTTTCAGCACAGGCGAAATATTTTGCATGAGTTCAAGGTCAAAATAGGAACGCAACTAATGCCACCCGTAGTAGCAGTTTTGTCACGTAGAATGCACCGGTTTGGGAGGGTGGAAGGGAAGGCTGAGCCTTGTGAGGATAATGAAATGTAAGGAAAGGAGTCAAATTAGCCAGCCTAGTTAGCTTGGACGGTAGCCCGTCCCCCTTGTAAGCATCAAGTCGCGGGTTCTATTCCCGCCCGGTGCGGATTTTATCCTGGCCGGATAAGGTTCGTTCGAGGAACGTCTGGCTTTTCCTATCCGTCTTCTTCGCTTTCGGGACGATTCCTACACTACGAGTGAAAGATAAATGAAACTCAATCGGATTGTGTGTTTGTGACTTGTTGATTTCTGATACTAATAAAGACTGAACGCTACAACTGGCATGTCGCTAGGGCATTCACTCTTGCACGTACTCCGTGTGATGTTCAGTGGGCACATAGAGAGATCCAGTTTCAGCACAGGCGAAATATTTTGCATGAGTTCAAGGTCAAAATAGGAACGCAACTAATGCAACCCGTAGTAGCAGTTTTGTCACGTAGAATGCACCGGTTTGGAGGGTGGAAGGCCGAGCCTTGTGAGGATAATGAAATGTAAGGAAAGGAGTCAGTTTAGCCAGCCTAGTTAGCTTGGACGGTAGCACGTCCCCCTTGTAAGCATCAAGTCGCGGGTTCTATTCCCGCCCGGTGCGGATTTCGTTCCGTCTATCAAACCTCTGAGTTGAGTTACATAGTTAGATACATCCAAGAAGCTTGCTAATCTCGATATTGAAGAACTTTAGGCACCAACTTTCAATATTTTTTTTTTTTTTGACGATTATCAAAGTAGGTACCAAGCACGTGTTTGAAGCTGGGAAGCGAGGCATATTTTTTCGGTTTTCGTTCAAAGTTACAGTTCCCTCTATCAAACCTCCGAGTTGAGTTACATTGTTAGATACACCCAAGAAGCTTGCTAATCTCGATATTGAAGAACTTTAGGCACCAACTTTCAATTTTTTTTTTTTTTTGACGATTATCAAAGTAGGTACCAAGCACGTGTTTGAAGCTGGGAAGCGAGGCATATTTTTTCGGTTTTCGTTCAATGTAAACGAGCCTTTTTATTGCCGGCAAACGGCAAATATTCACGGCCAGTTTCTCACATGTTTCTCACACATGAATCGGTGATTTTTTTCACGTGATCGATCAAAAATGATATCAGCCAATGAAATCATTTGTTCACATGATTCCTCTCTTTTCATTGGTTGAATTCCGAAATATTTGCTGTCTTCACAGAGGTCGCGGCTCATGCGAGTCATGCGGTCGCGCATGTGCAGCTGCAGTGTTCGAGTTCAAGCTGTTCAAGTCTTCAAGATTTCAAGATAAAATTTTCATTTCAGATTTTCGAGTCGTTGGCGTTGGAATTTCCAGGGAAGAATTTTCACGTCGATCGGTCGATCTCTTTTTCATCAGAAAGCCGTGAAGGTTCTCCAACTCGTGGCTTTTAGTTTTATTTGTTGTTTTTAACTTTCCTTAACTCCCATACATCAAAATGGCGACCAAAGTATCAGACATGGTAAGTTTTCTTATCACACGGAAGTTGATGCAAAGTTATGCAACTTTTTCAATTTTCATTCATTTTAGATTTTCGAGTCGTTGGAGTTTCCAGGGAAGAATTTTCACGTCGATCGGTCGATCTCTTTTTCAACAGAAAGCCGTGAAGGTTCTCCAACTCGTGCCTTTTAGTTTTATTTTGTTGTTTTTAACTTCCCTTAACTCCCATACATCAAAATGGCGACCAAAGTATCAGACATGGTAAGTTTTCTTATCACACGGAAGTTGATGCAAAGTTATGCAACAAAATCATGGAAGGCCATGAGACCCTTATCCATCTATGTAATCAAGTTAATTAGTAATCCAAGTATTTCTGTGTGTACCTACTCCTCTTGAGTATCTTGGAATATTGCTTGCGATGCATCTTGTCAACTTAAATGTGCATAGGTACTTACCTCAAACGGAAAAGGCTTCATAAGTGTATTTTGTTGGTGGTTGTTTGATGCCTTGGATTATACCTAATCGGTGACTCATAATGAGTCAGGGAGGTTCCAAGTAAAACAACTAATCATGTAGCTCACTGAGTAATCATAATCTCTAATCGCAGTAGGTAGGTGTTTGGTGTAGACAGTATAATTATTATCTTATCTTATAAGAACAAGTTAGGTAATATAGTGGGTGGCCCAACGTCACAATTTTGGCCAAAAGCTGCATTTATTCAGGAAAGCACCAAATTTGGTATGGACCTTCATTGGGCTGTAAGAAAACCTCTTTTTTAGCCGCCATTTTGGAGAAATCATTACGGTACGGGATTACGGTACATCCTAGAAGAAAAGGGTAAATGTATTGGCCTAAACTGGATTAAAAGAATAGAAAATTAATTTATTTGTCTTATTTAGCCGCCATCTTGTCCATCTGTAATATGGCTTCCTAAATCGCCAAAATATCCATTTTTTTTTAAAGTAGCACACCTGAAAACATGGAATTCAATATGCTATTCCAATATATTGGACTTTTTTTAAGGATTTCTCTATAATAGCAGCAAATCCCGAAAACGCGATCGACCCTTACGGGATTACGGTACATCCTAGAAGAAAAGTGTAAATGTATAATATGTAGGAAATAAAAATACAAACGAAACGAACCGAGCGCTTACAAGGCAGCCGCTCTACCTTCCAAGCTAACTAGGTTGCCCAAAATTTAGCTTTAATAATTTAAATAGGTTACACCCAGTGGCGTAGCGTGGTATAACTCCAAGTGTAGGGCGGACACTAATTTCTATCACAATATCTATCTAATAAGAATACAATAATTATGATTTCTGTGGACACTCAGCAGCTGACACAAGTGCATGAATATCAACATTCACATCTTCGGTACACAAACATAGAAGCTGGATAGGGACTCGTCCGTAAGTTTGGCTCTTTGTTTATTCTTCACAAACTTCATGGTGGAAAACTGTTATTTCTCAACACAAACTGTTATTTCTCATTTTCGTTCATTTTTTTAGGCAAGCCTTCGCGGGCCGCAAAAATGAGCTCGCGGGCCGCATGCGGGCCGCGGGTTGGACAAGCCTGTACTAGGGTATGGTCGAAGGTCGGGACTCCGTTGTGGACGGACGCCTACTAAGGCTCTCAGTCTTGTGAGGAAACTCAATGTCTCCATGGCAGACTTCAACTTTCGTCTCTAAATATATCAAATGTTATTCTGATTAAACCATTTTCCCCCTAAAGAGAACTGGAGATTTGAAAGTAGAGTACCACCCATCTACTTGTTTCAAGGCTGCCACTCAGCATGCTTTTCATTATGTCATCTCTCTAGGAATTATGTCAGCTAATCAACCATTCTTATCTCTCAAACCATTAGTCTAATATTTATCAACCAATAATTGTGAAAGATATTTCATTTTATAATACACACTACCATTGGGGCCATGAGCCTTTAATATTATTTTTTTAGAATCCCTTCAAAGGTATCCCAAACTGACAAAACATATGCCAACATATGTGAGGATTTCTCCCCAAAATGTTTATAATAGCTAGCGTGCCCAGAAAACATCAAAGTATAGGTACATGTGTGGATGATGATTTGATGAATAGTTAAAAGTAATTATAATAAAAACTAACTCAGT
The DNA here is from genome assembly GCF_000475195.1 of Diaphorina citri. Classification (NCBI taxonomy): domain Eukaryota; kingdom Metazoa; phylum Arthropoda; class Insecta; order Hemiptera; family Psyllidae; genus Diaphorina; species Diaphorina citri. Next base: position 184,717 of record NW_007377783.1, read on the forward strand.
CATCATGTCATCAATTATAAATACCTACCTAATTATTTAAGAAAATATCTAAAAGTGATGCACCTCACTCCAGTTCCAGGCCTGTGATGTAATGACAGATTATGTCATGATGTGTAGTGTGTCAATGTCAGGTAGTAATAAAACCCATCCCATGTATCAGATAATAGTTCAAATTTTGATAATCTATTTTCTGTTTGTATAGAGTTTTACTGGGTGATGGTTTGAAGAAAAGCTTCTGAGTAGGTCTTGAATACAGCTTGACATCAGTCATGATTATGATATACATACAAAGACACACAGTATACTTCTTGTCATGCATCTGTCATTATTGTACACATTTTGAAAATTTAAAAGCCACAGAGTATGTTGACTGGTATTTAAGTCATTGTATTCATTCCCCTCTTTTGTTAGGTATAAATATATTCCCTCCCATAGGATAAGGGGTAAGGAAATGAAAAAGTGAGAGAAGTAGCTTTTTTACTTGCTGTTTTTGGTGTTACCATTGTTTTGGGCCCAAATAACTAGTGAGAAAATAAAAATAACAAATGTACATTCTATATTTTTCCCCATTGTGAAAATTTCATTTTTTAAGAAGTCCACACACAATGAATTACTTAATCATGGTATGCATTAATCATACATAGGTACATAGCTGAATCACCTTGTATCGACAATTCAACATCGATGACGAAATGTTGCTGTTAGTCATTTTTTAAGAAGTCCACACACAATGAATTAATCATGGTATGCATTAATCATACATAGGTACATAGCTGAATCACCTTGTATCGACAATTCAACATCGATGACGAAATGTTGCCGTATTTTAAAATCTAAATCCACTCGACCCTGAAATCTACTCAATCCACTGGGCTTTTAACAGTAGCTCTAGATTCCAAGCCTAGATAATATTGAGTCCCCAAGATTTCTCCCCAAAATGTTTATAATAGCTAGGGTGCCCAGAAAACATCAAAGTATAGGTAAGTACATGTGTGGATGATGATTTGATGAATAGTTAAAAGTAATTATAATAAAAACTAACTCAGTCATCATGTCATCAATTATAAATACCTAATTATTTAAGAAAATATCTAAAAGTGATGCACCTCACTCCAGTTCCAGGCCTGTGATGTAATGACAGATTATGTCATGATGTTCCTCTATCAAACCTATTTTTTTTTTTTTAATCATCGTTTATATTTACAGATCCTGAAGGCTAAATGAAAATTACTTACCTGTCAATTTTAAAACTTTCAATTTATTTTAAAAAGTCGAAAAATAATCTGGATAATAAAATGCAAAGTCAGCTGATTTCTTCTTCCATTTGCTAGTTCAAATGCTAATAATAATAAAAAAGTGGATTTGTTGAATTCATGATGTGTAGTGTGTCAATGTCAGGTAGTAATGAAACCCATTCCATGTATCAGATAATAGTTCCAATTTTGATAATCTATTTTCTGTTTGTATAGAGTTTTACTGGGTGATGGTTTGAAGAAAAGCTTCTGAGTAGGTCTTGAATACAGCTTGACATCAGTCATGATTATGATATATGTACGTACAAAGACACACAGTATACTTCTTGTCATGCATCTGTCATTATTGTACACATTTTGAAAATTTAAAAGCCACAGAGTATGTTGAGTTGTTGACTGGTATTTAAGTCATTGTATTCATTCCCCTCTTTTGTTAGGTATAAATATATTCCCTCCCATAGGATAAGGGGTAAGGAAATGAAAAAAGTGAGAGAAGTAGCTTTTTTACTTGCTGTTTTTGGTGTTACAACTGTTTTGGGCCCAAATAACTAGTGAGAAAATAAAAATAACCAATGTGCACTATATTTTTCCCCATTGCGAAAATTTTCAAGTCATTTTTTAAGAAGTCCACACACAATGAATTAATTATAGTATGCATTAATCATACATAGGTACATAGCTGAATCACCTTGTATCGACAAGACATTGACGACGAAATGTTGCCGTATTTCAAAATCTAAATCCACTCGACCCTGAAATCTACTCAATCCACTGGGCTTTTAACAGTAGCTCTAGATTCCAAGCCTAGATAATATTGAGCTATAACCTGCAACATCTGTATTGACATTAGATCTTGGAGAATCCAAGCCTAGATAATTGAGAACCTCTTCCCCATTGCCTCTGTGAATCGATATATTTAAAAAGTAATTATTTTGAACAAGGGCATAGATAATTGGCTGTGTGTTCGTCAGGTAAACGTAGACGTCATTGTGGAAAACAATATTTTGAACAATGTGAGTGCTGAGGAAAGGTGAGGTGAGGTGCTGGCTGCGAGATATAATATTCTGATTAGAACATAATTACCTAAGTACATATTAGCGTTATAAGGGCATAGATAATTGGCTGTGTGTTCGTCAGGTAAACGTAGACGTCATTGTGGAAAACAATATTTTGAACAATCTGAGTGCTGAGGAAAGGTGAGGTGAGGTGCTGGCTGCGAGATATAATATTCTGATTAGAACATAATTACCTAAGTACATATTAGCGTTCAGCGGCGTAGCTTGTGTGGAATGCTTGTAGTACTGTATTAGTAGTATTTTGTACATGGTAGAAGATATCGAAAAAAGACCCAGTACTTATTCATATTAATCATAGTCGTCATACTATTCATATTCATCATACTTAAATACCAAAAGGTATAGGTACTCCTTATTCATACTACTAAATGAAACTAAAAAGTCCTCAACAAACCTAAATAGTTTTGTAAGTTCACTTGGTGAAAATATGCAAGTACCCACAGAACTGAACTGACAGTAGTCACTCTGCAAAACCTCGAAATTCCCTCTTTGTTAAGGTGTGTCCAAACATAGTCGTACACTGCCTCGACAACATAGATTCACCTCTTTATCTCGTCGATCGGACAATGTGGCGACACAACTTTGAACTTTTTTTATGTACCTTTGTACATAAATGTCATCGATAGATTTTAAAGTGAGAATTATGAACAAGTAAATGTGCTCCTTTCTTATGTGCAATTTTTTACACTGATGATGCCAGCAATGGCGAAACATGTCTGCATGTTTCAATAAACAATAAAAAAAACCTCCTCCCAACTGTGAAGAGTAGAAGTTACTGGTGTGGTGTGCTTCTTTTAAAGATGAATATTCACAAAGTCACGTCAGAATCTATCAGCAAGTAAAGACAGACAAACTATGCAGTTATGCAAGTACATATGTGCTGTGTGAGTAATTTTGCTTTAGCTGTATTTTATTACGACTTTTTTTCTCACTCATCATACTATTTTGGACGAAAGGCGCCACCACACCCTAGTTGCATTAGATTATTTGAAATTTAATTCAGTCAAAGTTGGCTGAACCAATAAGATTGTAAGATTTCGCTGTGTTTACGTCCAAAGCAGAATCTCATTGGTTCGTCCATGTTTAACTGGATTAAATTTCACATAATATAATCGAATATAACTCCGCTCACTCACTCACTCCGATGGCGTATTAGGGATATGTGAATCCCGTGCCGACCAGTCTGCTTGTCTATGTTGTGTCAACTCCTCCCAGTCGTTCAGCCCCCATCTGTTGCAATATTACTCCGTTGCCAGTCCAAACTAGTCCAAAGAGAAATTTCGTATGATGACGGAAAAAAAGTCACATAATAAAATACAGCTTTAAGCAAGGTCTTCTGTAAACAACATGCATTGTATTCTGTTCTTATACCCATAAAATACACGAGACCTTGTTTAGACCGCTGGGGTAAAGGGACTTTTTAGTCTCATTCGAGCAGGATAAACAAGGTGTATTCTATTCTTTTGCTGATCGATAAATATGTCGCTTGTGATGTTGCAGGAGCTGGCCTCCGAGTTCCCGGATGTGGTGTTCCTGAAGGTGGATGTGGACGAGAGCGAAGACATCGCCATGGGATTCCCTCTTTGTTAAGGTGTGTCCAAACATAGTCGTACACTGCCTCGACAACATAGATTCACTTTTTAGTCTCATTCGAGCAGGATAAACAAGGTGTATTCTATTCTTTTGCTGATCGGTAAATATGTCACTTGTGATGTTGCAGGAGCTGGCCTCCGAGTTCCCGGATGTGGTGTTCCTTTCACTTTTTAGTCTCATTCGAGCAGGATAAACATGGTGTATTCTATTCTTTTGCTGATCGGTAAATATGTCACTTGTGATGTTGCAGGAGCTGGCCTCCGAGTTCCCGGATGTGGTGTTCCTAACAAGTAAATGTGCTCCTTTCTTATGTGCAATTTTTTACACTGATGATGCCAGCAATTGCGAAACATGTCTGCATGTCACAATAAAAAAAAACCTCCCCCAACTGTGAAGAGTAGAAGTTACAGGTGTGCTTCTTTTCAAGATGAATATTCAGAATCTATCAGCAAGTAAAGACAGACAAACTATGCAGTTATGCAAGTACATATGTGCTGTGTGAGTAATTTTGCTTTAGCTGTATTTTGTCAAGTCAACTGCCAAGGTGAGTCGTGTCAATTATTATTTACTCGAAAGTTTATATGGGTAAAGAGCGTCACTGATTTTCTAAATCCCCTTTGGGGGTGAGCTATTCATTTCTATCCAAAGTCACAACTTTGGGTCGGGGTTGTGTTTTTTGGGTCTCTAGTAAGCTATTCGCTTACGAGGTAGACGCACTACTCTCCAAGCATTTGGCTGACGCCCAAAAATGTCGGTATTTCGCAAAGTAAGTGGTTTTACTTGTAACTGATTGTCTATGATTTCCGTTTCTGTTTCAGGTGGAACAGTTCTCCGGTGCTAACTTTGACAAGCTGAGGTCAACTGTGCTTGCCAACAGAAGTTAAACTGCATGCTGCATCTCACATTCCATGTCATGTTTTTTATATAGGTACTTCTACCTTCTTTACTATGTTCAATATATATTTTTATATTTATAATTTAATGTAAAACAGCCACCGCCGACTTCACCTACTTATTTGAAACTCATCGCGAACAAAAACAAAACTTGCTACACCTGTCAAAATATTTCTTGGCGCCCGCCTACTAAATTGTTTCAATTTTTTGCGAAGCAACTCATGCATTGTCAAATTTCTCTTTTTTTTCCTCTTTCCGAACCATGATTCACAAAGTAATAAAATTGAAACGCTCATTTTTTCTCTTACCGATATATGATTAAAAAAATACTACGCTCAGCCTATTGCCCGCCTACTAAATTGTTTCAATTTTTTTGCGAAGCAACTCATGCATTGTCAAATTTCTCTTTTTTTTCCTTTTTTCGAACCATGATTCACAAAGTAATAAAATTGAAACGCTCATTTTTTCTCTTACCGATATATGATTAAAAAAATACTACGCTCAGCCCATCAATAAGGTAGTAAGTGTACAATGCATCCAATAAGCTTTGAGCTTTTATACTTAAGTGCCTGATTAAACATTGAATCCAAAGACAAAGAATCGCAGTACTCTTTACTTATACTCAAGGTTTTCACACATTGCTGTCTTTATTCTCGCGTTTTATTCTCTATATTTCTCTCCATTTCCGTACTTACATGACTGGTCTGCTTTATTTAGATACGTAAATTACGTGAGGTTACCAATCAATATCCCGCGAGATTTTCTTTTTTATCTTTTTTTTTCGGCTTGATATTTTAGAAAAATATTTTGTTGTTTTATGCCAGCCAAATCGTAATTTGGAAATATTGTTATCGTTCGAAATTTGTGATGAAAGGTCAACCTGTTTGTACGTCTGTAGTTTATCTCAACACACTTGCAGTCCAGTGAACTTTTGGTACTGTTTCTGAATATCTGAAGACTTTGTAACCTGAAGTTGAGGCTCAAATCAAACAAAATGTGATTGAAAGAAGAAATAAAAGCAAAGGTACAAACCACCATCACCACAATGTTTGTATTTTTATTTGTACCCACCTAGAATATTTTTAATTTTTACAGGCTGGTTTTCCTTCCCTAGGAAATATTGAGATGACGATATAGATGAGTAAAAAAAACAAAAAACTGTAGGTATTGGGGGAAAAACGAGACACAATCAATAATACATCTTAGCTGTAATCAAGTGGTTGTGTAGATGTGATACTTGGGGTTTATTTTCCTTGTGGGAAACTGATAACTGCTTCATTCTGTTTCTGCGGAGTAGCGGTCAGTTTCCCAAAAGGAAAAAAAAATACACCTACATAATTATTTCAACAGACCAAGGAGAAAGGAAATACCCATTTATTTTGAAGTAATTTTTTTACCTCTTAGGCATCAGCTCTCTTGTGTGAGAGACGATTTCATGTAAAGGTAAGAAAAATATGATAAACTTTTAAAACGCATCTCGAAAATGATAAAATGTTTCTCTTATCAATAAAATGGGAGGAAAACTCGTCATGCAGGTCAGTGACCCGTGATAACAGTCTTCATCAGGCCCATCTGCCTTCAGGTACAGGACATTTGAAAAGACGTTGCCGTCGTGAGTGTTTTGTTGCCGGCCAGGCTTCGTGTGAACGGATTTTATTCAAATCAGCTGAAGACGCCATCTTGTTTTTGAATATACGGCATCATAACAAAACACATTTTCCCAAAAATTTCCTTCTTTTTTTTTCGTTTTCCAATTTCCACAACTTCTTTCTACTCTTTTTTAATTTCCCCATTTCCTCGAGAGGATTTTAATCTTGAGTGTTAAAGTCAACTATGAACAAAACAATATGGTAGTTTTTCAACATTAGAGACAAAAGTTGAAGTCTGCCATAGAGTCATTAAGGAATTTGTCAAAGTTATAGAAGGTTTTATTTATTCTATAACTTTAACGAATTCCTTAATGTCTCCATGGCAGACTTCAACTTTCGTCTCTAATTATATCAAATGTTATTCTGATTAAACCATTTCTAGAAAATATCTACATAGATAAGAACTTAAAAACTAATTATTACTTAGAACTAAAAAACAAAGTCAACTATGAACAAAACAATAATAACTTTAACGAATTCCTTAATGTCTCCATGGCAGACTTCAACTTTCGTCTCTAATTATATCAAATGTTATTCTGATTAAACCATTTTCCCCCTAAAGAGGACTGGAGATTTGAAAGTAGAGTACCACCCATCTACTTGTTTCAAGGCTGCCACTCAGCATGCTTTTCATTATGTCACCTCTCTAGGAATTATGTCAGCTAATCAACCATTCTTATCTCTCAAACCAATAGTCTAATATTTATCAACCAATTGTGACAGATATTTCATTTTATAATACACACTACCATTGGGGCCATGAGCCTTTAATATTATTTTGATTATGTCACCTCTCTAGGAATTATGTCAGCTAATCAACCATTCTTATCTCTCAAACCATTAGTCTAATATTTATCAACCAATTGTGACAGATATTTCATTTTATAATACACACTACCATTGGGGCCATGAGCCTTTAATATTATTTTTTTAGAATCCCTTCAAAGGTATCCCAAACTGACAAAACATATGCCAACATATGTGAGGATTTCTCCCCAAAATGTTTATAATAGCTAGCGTGCCCAGAAAACATCAAAGTATAGGTACATGTGTGGATGATGATTTGATGAATAGTTAAAAGTAATTATAATAAAAACTAACTCAGTCATCATCAACAATGCCAACATATGTGAGGATTTCTCCCCAAAATGTTTATAATAGCTAGCGTGCCCAGAAAACATCAAAGTATAGGTACATGTGTGGATGATGATTTGATGAATAGTTAAAAGTAATTATAATAAAAACTAACTCAGTCATCATGTCATCAATTATAAATACCTACCTAATTATTTAAGAAAATATCTAAAAGTGATGCACCTCACTCCAGTTCCAGGCCTGTGATGTAATGACAGATTATGTCATGATGTCATAATGAATGAGAAAGTTGTTTGTATTTCTATTTCCTACATTTTTTATATTTACATTTTTTTCTCTAGGATGTACCGTAATCCCGTACCGTAATTATTTTTCCAATATGGCGGCTAAAAAGAGCTTTTGTGACAATAATCCCATGTATCAGATAATAGTTCCAATTTTGATAATCTATTTTCTGTTTGTATAGAGTTTTACTGGGTGATGGTTTGAAGAAAAGCTTTTTAGTCATCATGTCATCAATTATAAATACCTAATTATTTAAGAAAATATCTAAAAGTGATGTACCTCACTCCAGTTCCAGGCCTGTGATGTAATGACAGATTATGTCATGATGTGTAGTGTGTCAATGTCAGGTAGTAATAAAACCCATCCCATGTATCAGATAATAGTTCAAATTTTGATAATCTATTTTCTGTTTGTATAGAGTTTTACTGGGTGATGGTTTGAAGAAAAGCTTTTGAGTAGGTCTTGAATACAGCTTGACATCAGTCATGATTATGATATACATACAAAGACACACAGTATACTTCTTGTCATGCATCTGTCATTATTGTACACATTTTGAAAATTTAAAAGCCACAGAGTATGTTGGTGGCGGTAGCAGCATCAACCGGTATTCCAGGAGGTCTCGGATCCCCTGGACTCAATGGACCCGTCAGCACTGAAGACATCAAAGTGCCTGACAAAATGGTTGGCCTGAGTGAGTACTGGGCAGTTCCCCATTTTTTTTATTTATATATTTACCTATTTGACATAAATATCCAGTGTAATTAGGATAGTTTACATAATTAATAAGTAAATTGGGGAAACATCATAGTTTTGTAATTATTGGAAAGGGATAGAAGACAAAATGACATTGAAAACCGTTTGCAAGATGGACTGCATGCACATTACATACTTGTGTTTAATGAAGAATTCATGGATCCACCAGAATACTAGAAAAATTACAAGAAAGAAAGATTCGTGTAGGTACCTATCTTGTCTAGGGTCCTAAAAGTTTCGTAAGAAGTGATTGAATAGTTGCATCAGACCTACCTAGGTGTGCAATGTATAAATACCAAAAGGTATAGGTACTCCTTATTCATACTACTAAATGGAACTAAAAAGTCCTGAACAAACCTAAATAAGTTTGTAAGTTCACTTGGTGGAAATATGCAAGTACCCACAGAACTGAACTGACAGTAGTCACTCTGCAAAACCTCGAAATTCCCTCTACTTTTGTCGCAATAGTTGCATCAGACCCTAAAAATCGACTTGTCAAGAGTGGAAAAAGTTCACGCGACGACGCGACGTTATGGGGAATACACTTAGGTTGTGTTTAAACCTAGATTGCCAGCCTAGTTAGTTTTTGGTTGGTTATGTAGCGAGCGCGTCTGCCTTGCAAGCACTAGGCCGCGGGTTCGTTTCCCGCCCGGGGCGGATTTTATCCTGAACAGATAATTTTCGTTCTCGGAACGGCTGGCTTACTCTTATCCAGTCTTTCTTGGGGTATTTTATTTATGTGAAATGGAAATTTTTCCTAATCCAAAATATTCCACTGTGGTCACTTTTTTTATCCCCACTGCGTTAATCACACCAAGAAGTATCTACCTGGAAAAGAAAAGAAAAAATCTTTCTTCCTTAAAGTTGTAATAATGTTCTGTTGTTTTCTTTGTTCCCCAGTTATTGGTCGTGGGGGTGAGCAGATCACACGACTCCAGGCTGAGTCTGGGTGTAAAATCCAGATGGCCCCCGACAGCAATGGCATGCCTGACCGCATGTGTACGCTCACAGGGAACGCTCAAAGCATAGCCCGTGCTAAAGACCTGATTGGGTCAATTATCAACCAGCGAAGCCGAGACAAGGGACCACCTGGTGGGATGGATGACATGGGGGGCATGGGAGGAATGGGGGGAGGAGGAGGAGGTGGCGGTGGTGGTATGGCCCATGTGAGTAGTCTGAAAATTTAACTTTTTTTATAATTCTATGAAGATTTTAATGAGAAAACACAAAATGATAATGTACATGACTAGTCAAAACCCATTGCTTTGCTCTGGATTATAATTCTATGAAGATTTTAATGAGAAAACACAAAATGATAATGTACATGACTAGTCAAAACCCATTGCTTTGCTCTGGATTTCTGCTAGTAAATCCTTAAGGCATGGCCGTTCATGTCACTCATCCATTTAGTGGTCTTGCTCGACGTAGCTTAACAAAAACGAACCGGAAAATAGCCTATAACCTTCACAGGAGTGCAAGCAATAAGTTGACAAAGTTTCATAGCAATCGGATGAGTGGTTTGGCCAGGCATAAAGTTTGAACACACACACAAACATTCATTTTTATATATTAGATGAGGGGTGAACCTATTTTTATTACATAGGTATCTAGTGTTTGGTGATGGACCAGATTAAATCTGACTTAAAAGCACAACTGTTAAGGCCCTCTCTTCATATGCAATAAGTTCTGAGTTTAAAAAAAAAAAAAAAAAAACAAAAGAGAAGTTTTGTCTACAGGGCCCTGATGGGATTTTCCCCCCTTGTAGCAGGGTTGTGTTTTTCCAATACCTTTAATAGCATTTTATTTTACACTTAAGATATAAGCCTTTCCTTTTTTTTTCTAAATAAATAACCATGTACCTATAAATAACAAATTTTCCATTGTCTGTTTCTTATTTCAGCATGCCAAGAACCTTGTTTATGAGCTGATTGCAGAGAAAGAATCACAGGTTAGTGAAATACATACTTGGTCCACATGTTGAAGAAAAGAATGGTCTAGCTCTGTCCAAATTTTTGGGATAGAACAAATCATTATAAATAATGTTATAATATTTAAAATCAAACAAAGTTATCAGCCTTAAACTATTGCTTTTAACTCACCATACCAAGAAATCAAAGACGCAGGACATTATTATTCTTAATTCAAGACTCAGGACATTAAGTATTATTCTTAATTCAATTCTATTTATTTTTCCCCCACTTATAGAATTTCAACAATCGAGGCGGTGGCAACAGGGATAGACGGAACAATGACAACTTTGGCAACATGCGAGAATTCAATGAGAATGGAGATGGACGTGGAGGTATGGGAGGTAACATGGGAGGTGATCCAGGTCAGAAATGATACCATGTTAAGGTGGTCTCTTTCTGATCCCTTGTGTGTCACATCCATTTTAGTTTGAGACTGTTGCTTCTGAAAATTTAACCTTTTTTTTATAATTCCATGAAGATTTTAATGAGAAAATACAATAAGATAATGTACATGACTAGTCAAAACCCGTTGCTTCGCTCTGGATTTCTGCTAGTAAATCCTTAAGGCATGGCCGTTCATGTCACTCATCCATTTAGTGGTCTTGCTCGGCGTAGCTTAACAAAAACGAACCGGAAAGTAGCCTATAACCTTTCACGGGAGTGCAAGCGCAATAAGGACAAAGTTTCATAGCAATCGGATGAGTGGTTTGGCCAGGCATAAAGTTTGAACACACACAAACATTCATTTTTATATATTAGATGAGGGGTATGAGGGGTGAACCTATTTTTATTACATAGGTATCTAGTGTTTGGTGATGGACCAGATTAAATCTGCCTTAAAAGCACAACTGTTAAGGCCCTCTCTTCATATGCAATAAGTTCTGAGTTTGAATACCAACAGAGGCATGGAATAATGTGATAAGAGGAATTTATATTAATAAAATAAACATTTCTCTGTTTTGACAGTTATTTACCTGAACATTGAATGTTCCAATTTTTACCTCCTGGTTTGTTCACTAAATGTCCACAGCTTGAAATCATGATCCCCGGACCCAAAGTAGGACTCATCATTGGAAAAGGAGGAGAAATGATCAAACAGTTGCAAGAGAAATCCGGTGCTAAGATGGTGATTGTTCAGGACAACCCAGGCCAGGAGTCAGAAAAACCTTTGAGGATATCGGGAGAACCACAGAAAGTTGAGGTTTTACCTCCTGGTTTGTTCACTAAATGTCCACAGCTTGAAATCATGATCCCTGGACCCAAAGTAGGACTCATCATTGGAAAAGGAGGAGAAATGATCAAACAGTTGCAAGAGAAATCTGGTGCTAAGATGGTGATTGTTCAGGACAACCCAGGCCAGGAGTCGGAAAAACCTTTGAGGATATCGGGAGAACCACAGAAAGTTGAGGTGAGTGACATAGGATATTTTCATTATTGGTATGTCTGTAGGTCTGTAGTGTATTGATATTTTAAGGTTTAACCTCAATAAATGAAATGAAGTCAGCTCCCATAGCGTAGTGGTCACTGCACTCGTCTTGCACGCGGGAGACCCGGGTTCGATTCCGGGCGGGGTCAAGAAATTTGTATCATGCCAATGATTGACCGTGACTGGCTGTTGGAGGGCCCACTCAGCCTTGTGAGGAAAATGAGTAGCTATGACATGTAAATGCATATAGCAACCGGTGCCAGCGTGGTAGGTAAACATTGGATGTTGGGATTATTGAGATATTGGGAAAAATCCTACAATACTGCAGTGAGCACCAAGTGACATAATAACATAAAGAAATTGCAATTACATTTACAATAAATGAAACGAGAAGTTTTGTCTACAGGGGGCGTAGTGGTCACTCCACTCGTCTTGCGCGCGGGAGACCCGGGTTCGATTCCCGGCGGGGTCAAGAAATTTGTATCATGCAAATGATTGATTCCGTGACTGGCTGTTGCGCAGGGCCCACTCAGCCTCGTGAGAAAAATGAGTAGCTCTATGACATATAAATGCGCATAGCGACCAGTGCCAGCATGGTAGGTAAGCATTGGATTTAAGGATTATTGAGATATTGGGAAAAATCCTACAATGCTGCAGTGAGCACCAAAGTTGGGACATATAAACACAAAGAAATTGCAATTATTACATTTACAAAATAACACAGAAAATAGTTCCTGAAAAGTACTAATGCGTACTTACTTATATAGTAAGAAAGACACTGTTTAAGTTATAAAAATAAACCATCATCATCATTATTATTATTATCTTTCCTTTTTTTTTGTAAATAAATAACCATGTGCCTATAAATAACAATTTTTCCATTGTCTGTTTCTTATTTCAGCATGCCAAGAACCTTGTTTATGAGCTGATTGCAGAGAAAGAATCACAGGTTAGTGAAATACATACTTAGTCCACATGTTGAAGAAAAGAATGGTCTAGCTCTGTCCAAATTTTTGGGATAGAACAAATCATTATAAATGTTAGAATTGGCGGGGCGGAGCGCTACCGCGCTCCTTAATATTTAAAATCAAACAAGGTTATCAGGCTTAAACTATTGCTTTTAACTCACCATACCAAGAAATCAAAGACTCAGGACATTATTATTCTTAATTCAAGACTCAGGACATTATTATTCTTAATTCAAGACTCAGGACATTATTATTCTTAATTCAAGACTCATAATTTCTAGGCCCAAAGAGTTTTAGAACGGAGGCCAGCTAGACTTACTTCAGTGCCCAGTGGGCCGAATATTATCGAGACTCAGATGAAAGCTAAGGTGTTTGTTTAATTAAAGAAATTATATCATATAGATATCTGCCCAGAATTTCTAGGCCCACAAGGGTTTTAAACCTCCAATCACTGTGATGCAGGTTCTTTGTCTTACTGACACGGAAAGTTGGATTTTTTGAAAATAGGTTTGATAGAGGGAACTGTAGTGCTAAGGTTACTTATCGTCCCGAAATCGAAGAGAGAAGAAAGACAGGATAGGAGTAAGCCAGCCGTTCCAAGAACGAAAATTATCCGTTCAAAGATAAAATCCGCCCGGGCGAGACTCGAACCCGCGTCCCTTGTACTTTTTAAACAGAAAATTTACCGATTTATTGTATGATGTTTTTCATTGCAGAAATGGTACCCTTGTTTTAGAGAGTACTCCTACTTGAATAAAGACAGTGATTTTCTCAATCGCAATTTTTGTGAAGTTCGAATAAGTGCCTGCATCCAATTTCAATGAATTTCACTGTCTAAATCTACTTTTTTCTCTTCCTTTATGACTGGTGTTTTCATTCTTCTTCTTAACTTGTGCTTTCTTTATTATTTTTCCTGACGCTTTAGATTTTATTTTACACTTAAGATATAAGCCTTTCCTTTTTTTTTCTAAATAAATAACCATGTAAGTACCTATAAATAACAATTTTTCCATTGTCTGTTTCTCATTTCAGCATGCCAAGAACCTTGTTTATGAGCTGATTGCAGAGAAAGAATCACAGGTTAGTGGTCTAATGGTCTAACTCTGTCCAAATATTTGGGATAGAACAAATCATTATAAATGTTATAATAATTAAAATCAAACAAAGTTATCAGCCTTAAACTATTGCTTTTAACTCACCATACCAAGAAATCAAAGACTCAGGACATTATTATTCTTAATTCAATTCTATTTATTTTTTCCCCTACTTATAGAATTTCAACAATCGAGGCGGTGGCAACAGGGATAGACGGAACAACGACAACTTTGGCAACATGCGAGAATTCAATGAGAATGGAGATGGACGTGGAGGTATGGGAGGTAACATGGGAGGTGATCCAGGTCAGATGGAGGTGAGTGTTACAACTTCAATTAAAATAGGGTAGATAGATTTTTTTCTTAGAGGTTTGATAGAGAGAACTGTAACTGCTAAGGTCTCATCATCCCGAAATCGAAGAGAGAAGGAATACAGGATAAGATAAATTTCGCCCCGGGCGGGGATCGAACTTTGCGACCTAGCGCTTACAAGGCAGGTACGCTACCAACCAAGCTAACTAGGCTGGCAAGAAACAAAGCTTAAGTGTCAAGGTGTGACAAGCTATTGATACGAGAAGGTGAGACGTGAATTGAGAGATTATGCTGAATACTGAGTTTCAAGTTTCTTTTTCTCATCATAAAACTGCTGAGTATTAAATTGCTCAACAAATTCAATAGCTGTGAGCTACATTCTTTTCTAATCTTGCCCCTCATTTCTCCCCTTCTCATCCGAAGAGAGAAGGAAAACAGGATAAGATAAATTTCGTTCCGGGCAGGGATCGAACTTTGCGACCTAGCGCTTACAAGGCAGGTACGCTACCAACCAAGCTAACTAGCCTGGCAAGAAACAAAGCTTAAGTGTCAAGGTGTGAAAAGCTATTGATACGAGAAGGTGAGACGTGAATTGAGAGATTATGCTGAATACTGAGTTTCAAGTTTCTTTTTCTCATCATAAAACTGCTGAGTATTAAATTGCTCAACAAATTCAATAGCTGTGAGCTACATTCTTTTCTAATCTTGCCCCTCATTTCTCCCCTTCTCATCAGGTGTGCGTACCGAAAGCTGCAGTGGGCGTGGTGATCGGGAAAGGTGGTGACATGATCAAAAAGCTGCAGAACGAGACCGGAGCCCGCGTTCAGTTCGTGCAGATGAGAGTCTTCTCATCAGGTGTGCGTACCGAAAGCTGCGGTGGGCGTGGTGATCGGGAAAGGTGGTGACATGATCAAAAAGCTGCAGAACGAGACCGGAGCGAGAGTTCAGTTCGTGCAGATGAGAGAGGATGATCCGTCGGATAGGAGGTGTATGCTGAGCGGGAGTCCGGATCAGGTGCAGGAGGCGAGGGCTCGTATTGAGGAGCTGATTGACAGTGTCATGGATCGGATAGGAGGTGTATGCTGAGCGGGAGTCCGGATCAGGTGCAGGAGGCGAGGGCACGTATTGAGGAGCTGATTGACAGTGTCATGGTACGTGAATAGAAAATAGAATAGAATATACCCTGTTTGTACTGCCAGAATAAGACCGGGGCCCGTCACACAGTGGAAATGTAGTCGCCTGAAAAAACATACCTAAGAAAAAGATAAGACTCTCTGAAAGGCCGCTATATTAGACTCGTGTAGTCTTTGTCTGTCATGCCATGCCCATCCTGTAGTAAGTCTCTCATCAGATGAGGGCTAGCCCCTAACAGCTTGTTAACTTAACAGACCTGTTAAGCCTATACAAATCAAATGGAACTTAACAGGTCTTGTGGAGACTGAAAAGATATTGGTGAAATCCACTGTAAGCCTCGGAGTGAACTTTTTTGTGTATCACAAAACACCCACTTTTTTTATATATATAAAAAATTGTCCCAACAAAATGTTCTCATACCATCTCATTGTTTGGTTCAAGAAGCGAGACAGCGAGTCCGGACGAGGCAGAGGTCGCGGGTTCGATAACCGGGGCGGTGGCGGAAGAGATTTTGGCGGCAGAGATCGGGATGGGCGGCGCAATGAGTTTGGAGGCGGTCGGGGCGGTATGGACATCCTGGAGGAGACGGTCAGCATACCTGCCGGCAAGTGTGGAGTCATTATTGGAAAAGGTGAGTTATTTGTTTGGTTGTTTGAGGCGGTGGTGGAAGAGATTTTGGCGGCAGAGATCGGGATGGGCGGCGCAATGAGTTTGGAGGCGGTCGGGGCGGAATGGACATCCTGGAGGAGACGGTCAGCATACCTGCCGGCAAGTGTGGAGTCATTATTGGAAAAGGTGAGTTATTTGTTTGGTTGTTTGTTTTTGTTTTGTTTTTTAATCTTGTTACAGGTTTTTAGTGCTATACTTCGAGAATGGGGTGCAATAGGCCTACATACTGGACTCCGCACACAGGAATTTCGTCAGAAAAGACCCCTGTTTCAATGTTATGTAGTGTTAGACTTGATATTTTTTTTTGTAGCCAGCCTAGATACCTTGGAAGGTTGCCCACTTGTCTTGTAAATGTTAGGTCGCGAGTTCGATTCTCGCCCGGGGCAAACTTAATTCTAAACAGAGAAGGTTCTTTCTCAGAAGGGCTGGTGTTCTACCTATTCTTCCGGGACGATAAGACATCTCTTATTAAAATTTTCTACAAACTTTTTTTTTTCTTAATAAAACTTTTTTCTCATAAAAAAGTATTGATTATTTTTTATTCAATATCTTTCCCCCTCGCGAACCAGGCGGAGAAACGATTCGACAGATCAATCAGCAAACGGGAGCCCACTGCGAAATCGACAGGCGAGTTCCTCAGAACGGGGACTATAATAAGACATCCCTTGTCAAGTTCTCTCTACCAAACTTCTTTTTTTTTTCTCTCATAAAAAAGTATCGAAGTACGATTATTTATTCAATTCCTTCCCTCCTCGCGAACCAGGCGGAGAAACGATTCGACAGATCAATCAGCAAACGGGAGCCCACTGCGAAATCGACAGGCGAGTTCCTCAGAACGGGATTGAGAAGACATTCATTATACGAGGCACCATAGACCAAGTGGAAGATGCCAAGCGAGTTATGTCTGAGAAACTGGGCATGGTAAGTAAAGTACTAAGTAGCCCCATGCGTCCGTAGCGAAGCGTAGGTTAGACTTGAATGATGAATTTCGGCAAAGTACACAAAGAAAGTTGAATAAAAAAAAAAGTAAAAAAAAAATCTTTTTTGGAAGCCCTCAAAGACTGCGCTCGCTTTCTGTAGTTTGGAGGTTTGGTTAAATAGTTAAAATTGTCGATCGGTTTTTTCGAAGAGTAGGTAGGTCAGACTTGAATGATAAATTTCGGCAAAGTACATGAAAAAAAAAGTAATAATAAAAAAATATTATTTGGAAGTCCTCAAAGACTGCGCCCGCTTGCTGTGGTTTGGATAAGATAGTTAAAATTGTCGATCGGTTTTTTCCGATCGTGTTCCCGCACAGGCCGTTAGTTGTCTCTTCTCTTTGAGTCTGACTAATCCAGATGAGAAATATTATTTTAACTCTAAAGAAAGTTGAATAAAAAAAAAAAAAATCTCATTTAAAAATGGTCGATCGGTTTATTCCGATTGTGTTCCCGCACAGGCCGTTGGTTGTCTCTTCTCTTTGAGTCTGACTAATCCAGATGAGAAATATTATTTTTACTCACTTTCTTCCCTTGAGTGTTATGCATAGTTAACAAAACATTTCTTTTTCTTCCTGTTTGCAGGACATTTGCAGTCGGGGACCACCAGGTGGGGGCAATGATAACGGTCCCCCTGGGGGTCTGAGCGGGTATCCGCCCCTGATGGGCAGCATGGGAGGTAACGCGGGACCCAACGGGCCAGGAGGTCCATTCAACGGCCCAGGGCCGGGCGGTCCCGGGGGCCCTTGGGGTCCGGGCCCCGGG
The DNA here is from genome assembly GCF_000475195.1 of Diaphorina citri. Classification (NCBI taxonomy): domain Eukaryota; kingdom Metazoa; phylum Arthropoda; class Insecta; order Hemiptera; family Psyllidae; genus Diaphorina; species Diaphorina citri. Next base: position 202,633 of record NW_007377783.1, read on the forward strand.
GGGCCAGGCCCTCAGGGAGGCGGTATGTATGGAGGCCCAGGGCCGCAGTCTCAACCTCAACAGCCGTGGCAGCAACCCAGCATGCCTGATCCTACCCCTGCCCCGGCCCCAGTACAAGTCAATCCTCAGACGGGACAGCCGGACTATAGTGCACAGTGGGCGGAATATTACAGGTGAGATATAATAGACATAAGGGTGGGTCGCGCCGACATACGGCCGAGTGTTGTATGTGCTGAGGCGCGAGAAAAAAATGTACAAGTTGGGACACACATCACTGCACTAAGTCCAAACGTGTGAGTGAGAACGAGTTATTGCTCGTACATAATATGTTGCACAGTATATTACACAGGAAAATTTACCGGCTTCTATTCTTAAAATTATTACGAATATTCAATGTTCCAATATGTATTATGTCTTTTTTATGTTCCAGATCTCTAGGGATGCACAAGGAAGCTGAGGTTATCGAACAAACGGCTCAATTACAAAAAGAAGTAAGTATACTGTATCACACACACAAAAAACCCACCTAGATTACCTAGGTCCTAGAGGGTTAGAGCCCGTTCCCACCTGTCGTTCGGTAAAAAAAAGAGTCGTGTCTAGTGGGCACACATTTAAATTACTCTTATTTCCCCCCTTACTTCTGCAAATATTGCAAGAAAGCTATTTTTTTCATTTTTTCCCCGCAGCAACAAGGCGGCATTCAAAGGCCGGGCGGACCAGCAGCCCCTGCGGCCGCTGCTCAGCCAACACCAGCCCAATCCAGCGGCCCTCAGCCAGCACAGGGCGGTGCGGCAGCTCAGAACGGAGGCCAGCCGGACTTCAGTGCCCAGTGGGCCGAGTACTACCGCTCGATAGGCAAGCACAAGGAGGCCGAGGCGATCGAGGCTCAGATGAAAGCTAAGGTGAGTGGAGTTTAGTTAATTTCTCCTAGAAATCATAGAGCCCAGATATAATTTCTAGGCCCAAAGAGTTTTAGAACGGAGGCCAGCTAGACTTCAGTGCCCAGTGGGCCGAATATTATCGAGACTCAGATAAAAGCTAAGGTGTTTGTTTAATTAAAGAAATTATATCAGATAGATATCTGCCCGGAATTTCTAGGCCCAAAAGGGTTTTAAACCTCCAATCACTGTGATGCAGGTTCTTTGTCTTACTGATACGGAAAGTTAGATTTTTTGAAAATAGGTTTGATAGAGGGAACTGTAGTGCTAAGGTTACTTATCGTCCCGAAATCGAAGAGAGAAGGAAGACAGGATAGGAGTAAGCCAGCCGTTCCAAGAACGAAAATTATCCGTTCAAAGATAAAATCCGCCCGGGCGAGACTCGAACCCGCGATCTAGCACTTACTAGGCAGACGCGCTACGAACCAAGCTAACTAGGCTGGTCGGAAAGTTATAACAATTCTTAATTTTGTTCTCAGCAGCAAGCGGCAGCGCAGCAACAGCACGTCCCTCAAATGTCACAGCAGCTTCAACCCGGCATGGGTTCGGGTCCCGGGGGAGCAGGAGGCTATAATGCTCCAGGCGGGTACGGTGGTTACCCCGGGGGCCCGGGAGGCCCCCAACCAGGTGGCTTCTATAACGGTCCAGGCGGAGGACCACAGCCCGGCGGTGGGTTCCCGGGAGGGTATCCCAGCGCCTATGGGTACGGGGGATCGCATGACAACTGAGACAAGGAACCAGTCCCCCCGACCCCAGCAGCCACTTCCGAGGTAGGACTTTGTCCGGTAAGTCAACATTTTTCGCTCATTTTTTTGACCTCTAAAGGGGGTTTTTTAGTTCCTAAATTATTTCTTCCTTGATTATTATTTTTATATTTTTTAATTCAAATTTAACTCAAAATCCTCAGTGAAATGTTTTTTTCCCCTCGAAAAGTATTTAAGTAGTACCTATGTACCTACCTATACCTTTCACCCCCTGAAAATATAAGTTGTCTGAAATATATTTCACATCGTCATCCAACTATGATGACTTGATGACTAATGGCGTTTTAACATCTATTTGTTGAAAATTTTTGCTTTGTCTTTGTGATAATTATAAGTAAGTTGTCAGAAATATATTTTACAGCGTCATCCAACTATGATGACTTGATGACTAATGGCGTTTTAACATCTATTTGTTGAAAATTTTTGCTTTGTCTTTGTGATAATTATAATTATAAAATTTATGTAATGGTTCCCGTTCCCCCCCTTTTTCTTTTCTTTCTGTCTTATGAAAACCAATGTGTACTTATTCTTCCTTTGATTTCTTATGTTCTCAAAATTTTAAAACTTATCTCGAAAAGTATTTAAGTAGTACCTACCTATACCTTTCACCCCCTGAAAATGTAAGTTGTCTGAAATATATTTTACAGCGTCATCCAACTATGATGACTTGATGACAAATGGCGTTTGAACATCTATTTAATGAAAATTTTTGCTTTGTCTTTGTGATAATTATAATTATATAATTTATTTAATGGTTCCCTTTCTCCCTTTTTCTTTTCTTTCTGTCTTATGAAAACCAATGTGTACTTATTCTTCCTTTGATTTCTTATGTTCTCAAAATTTTTATAACTTATCTTATCACTGCCTATTGAGATGTCGGAACTATCTGAATATTGAAATAGATCGGGTGTCGTTTTATATGCAATTTTTTGTCCCTATCTTCTCTTCATTATTGGTATTTTCCTTTAAACTTTTCTACTTGTGTAAACACATGTTTTATAAACACTTTTATGCATTCTTTTGAATTGTATTAACATTTCTGTTAAGAAAGGTTGGCTTAGAGAGCGACTCTGCGTTTTCAATGATCTTTCGGGGAGTCCAATGGACACAGGACATTAAGGTTAAATATTCCGAATTTTCCTTTACCCTCTTGGAAGTTTTAGTTTCGCTTTCGAGTCACCAAACGGTTCATTTATCAAATCTCTTCTTTGATATACAATGTTTTCGAGGAATATCACCATGCGAATTTCAGGTCGTTTTTACGGCGTAAGGGTGATTGTCCCATGGAAGCCATTATACGATCACTTACAAAGGTTATTCGCGCGAACTATAACTTACGAGTACTATTATAGCTTCTTGCCCATGGAAGCCATTATACGATCGCTTACAAGGTTATTCGCGCGAACTATAACTTGCTATTATAGCTTCCATAAGTTCTCACTATGAAAGCCTGTAAGTTGCGCTAAGCTTCAACGCCGTCGTTTGTAATTTCTTCCTAAAGTCAATAGCTCTTAAAATATCTCATATTTCCTACTTCTAGTTTGGTTGTCTATTGAATTTCATTTTTACTCTCAAGTCATGAGTTTCCCACTAGTACTACGTCATTATTACGGTATCAAGTTATTTGGAAAATTGGAAATATCTCACCCTTGATTATTCTTATTATCTATCTATTTATTTTACATTACTTTCGTTCCCAAATCACTCTTTCTACATAGCTTATGGTCTGATGGACAACCAACTTTTTATTCTAAAGCCATAGTAAAAAATGGCGCCCGATTATGGAACCTTCTTATTTTATGTATTTCCCTCTTACTCTCTCTCACCTTGATGTTTTCGTGAACTGATTTGGTTAAGTTCTTATAACCTCTGAATATGACTGATTGAACTTGAAATTTTCCAAAGTTTCTCTGTATGTATTTTCGGTAGGTAATACAACTTTGACTCTGTGTATAGATATTTTTGTACCTATATGAAATGTTTGAAATGAGCTTCAAATTAACACTGAACTGGTGGTGGGAAGAACATTGGTAAGTAATTGAATTATTTGTACATGCTGTTTGTCGATAATTGCAAATTGCCGATTGTATTACCATTTTCCTTCACACACTTGGAAGTTTTAGCTTTGCTTTCGGGTCACCAAACGGTTCATTTATCAAATCTCTTCTTTGATATACAATGTTTTCGAGGAATATCACCATGCTAATTTCAGGTCGTTTTTACGGCGGAAGGGTGATTGTCCCATGGAAGCCATTATACGATCACTTACAAAGGTTATTCGCGCGAACTATAACTTACGAGTACTATTATAGCTTCCCTGAACTGGTGGTGGGAAGAACATTGGTAGGTAAGTAATTGAATTATTTGTACATGCTGTTTGTCGATAATTGCAAATTGCCGATTGTATTACAATATTTAAACTCATTTTTTGCATGCGCATAGACGTTCTTAAATAGAAAACAAGATAAATGGGCCCATACCTAAAGGAATTAGGATTAAATCTGCGACTATCAACCATGACTTTTAGACGATATAATATTATTTCTGTTCACATACTTTTTGTTGAAATGCGAGTTTAGGAGACGGGAGTAGGAATTTTGTATTTTACTTAGAAAACCTTTTTGCATGGAAAGAGCTTTACACCTTTCTTGTTGATTTTCATTTTGTTATTTTACTATCTATTTTTGAACTGTTGAAATTTTGCATGTCATGAAAATACGGATATCCACGTAAAAAAGGCCTACAAATATTTTGAAATGGGAATTTTCCGGTGGGCGTTTTTATAATTTTCAGACAAGTTTTGCCCCAATGATCAAAAGATTAAACTGATTTCGTACTGAACCCCTGTAAATTGTAAATTTTATTTATTGTAAATACAAACCAAATTGGTATCTTACATTGTCAATACAGAGTTAGAGACAGAAAGAAGGTAAGTTATTTTACTATCTATTTTTGAACTGTTGAAATTTTGCATGTCATGAAAATACGGATATCCACGTAACAAGCTGGGCCCGTCCCTCCGGGAATTTTTTAGCCCGTAGTTTATTCGATCGTGATTAGAGAAAATCAGTACCTTAAATTATGGTAAAGTCGACTATCTTCGTGCATACCTGGATATGAAATAAACGAAAAACCCTGACCAAATACCTCTCTACGTTTTTGTGTTTTCTTTGAGACCTTAATTAACGCCGTCGTTTGTAATTTCTTCCTAAAGTCAATAGCTCTTATAATATCTCATATTTCTTACTTCTAGTTTGGTTGTCTATTGAATTTCATTTTCATTCTCAAGTCATGAGGTCATGAGTTTCCCACTAGTACTACGTCATTATTACGGTATCAAGTTATTTGGTTAATGAATTATTCACATTTTTATAAATATCTATAGGATTATTATTATTACAATATGTTTAGTTAAATTTTTTCCCTTCATCTATTGAGTATGTGTTTTGTATTTAAATTCTTGAACAAAGCGTTCTCTTTCTTAATATGAATGATAGCGTGGAGTATAAAATAATTGTTCAATTGGACTCTGCAATATGTTTAGTTAAAATTTTTCCCTTCATCTATTGAGTATGTTTTTTGTATTTAAATTCTTGAACAAAGCGTTCTCTTTCTTAATATGAATGATAGCGTGGAGTATAAAATAATTGTTCAATTGGACTCTGAAGTGTTGGATGTGCTGAGGCGCGAGAAAAAAATGTACAAGTTGGGACACACATCACTGCACTAAGTCCAAACGTGTGAGTGAGAACGAGTTATTGCTCGTACATAATATGTTGCACAGTATATTACACAGGAAAATTTACCGGCTTCTATTCTTAAAATTATTACGAATATAAGTTCTAATATGTATTTTGTCTTTTTTATGTTCCAGATCTCTAGGGATGCACAAGGAAGCTGAGGTTATCGAACAAACGGCTCAATTACAAAAAGAAGTAAGTATACTGTATCACACACACAAAAAACCCACCTAGATTACCTAGGTCCTAGAGGGTTAGAGCCCGTTCCCACCTTATAGCTTCCATAAGTTCTCACTATGAAAGCCTGTAAGTTGCGCTAAGCTTCAACGCCGTCAATTCATGCTGTCCAGTCTCAATATTTTTTTCCAATAATGAAAATTGCGTGGAGGAAAATTCATTTTATTTAATAAAATTGTTATTTGACGTGTACTGTATTCCAAAGTTGATCGTAAGATCTATATGCTCCACTTTTCAATACCCCTTTCGAGAGTCAGTATGGATTCATGCTGTCCAGTCTCAATATTTTTTTCCAATAATGAAAATTGCGTGGAGGAAAATTCATTTTATTTAATTGTTATTTGACGTGTACTGTATTCCAAAGTTGATCGTAAGATCTATATGCTCCACTTTTCAATACCCCTTTCGAGAGTCAGTATGGATCTTGAGTTTCAATGTTAGCCTCCCAGCTTGACCTAAATATTTTCTAACGACCAATTCGCAATTAGTTGATTGGGGGGTTTAGGTAGTTCATTGGACACTAATATATTTTGACAAAGTCTGCCTATTCTAATGATTATTGATTCTCAAAGGACCCATATTTCAAGGACGCTTCGTTTTAAGCTCGTATAAATCAAGTTGAATTTCGAGATTTATTTGCCCAACACTTAAACCATTTGTTTACTTGAAAATCAAAATAACGGGTGTCTCGAATTTGGTCCTTTGGGAGATCCTTTTTTTTGCTATTGTGGAACACTTAAACCATTTGTTTACTTGAAAATCAAAATAACGGGTGTCTCGAATTTGGTCCTTTGGGAGATCCCTTTTTTTGCTATTGTGGTTTATTTTGAACGTATTCTTTTCTTACCCATTCTATTCAGATAACTAGGCCCGTATCACAAATAGGAAAAAAATAACCCTAGTAAATTACATGTTTCCGATTTGTGATACGACCAACAACTCTTAGAAATTTGGGTACCTGTATCAAGAAAATTGATTAAAATCAAACCTAAAAGATCCGTTCTTCCCTTGAGTATACATTGTTGGGAATGTTTCCGATTTGTGATACGACCAACAACTCTTAGAAATTTGGGTACCTGTATCAAGAAAATTGATTAAAATCAAACCTAAAAGATCCTTGGCGGTGATGCCCTTGTACTTTTTAAACAGAAAATTTACCAATTTATTGTATGATGTTTTTCATTGCCGAAATGGTACCCTTGTTTTAGAGAGTACCCCTACTTGAATAAAGACAGTGATTTTCTCAATCGCAATTTTTGTAAAGTTCGAATAAGTGCCTGCATCCAATTTCAATGAATTTCACTGTCGAAATCTACTTTTTTCTCTTCCTTTATGACTGGTGTTTTCATTCTTCTTCTTAACTTGTGCTTTCTTTATTATTTTTCCTGACGCTTTAACACTACAGACAGTAGGTCGTTGGCGCCATATTTATTTATTTTTAACCACTCACATTTAAACCCTTATTTGTAGAGTTTAAAAATTTCTCTAATTCATGAGGGGATTTTTTTAACTTAGTTGTTTTTTTATTATGTGTGATAAATAGGTACTGTTTATTTTTGTTTCTTCAGGGCCAGATGACCTTTTGGCCAGTTCCGATGAATTTTCTGAAAATTTCTCTAATTCATGAGGGGATTTTTTTAACTTAGTTGTTTTTTTTATTATGTGTGATAAATAGGTACTGTTTATTTTTGTTTCTCCAGGGCCAGATGACCTTTTGGCCAGTTCCGATGAATTTTCTTCTCCTCTTGCACGTCTCCCCTTCCCTATTCAAACTGTACATTGTTGCACATACCTTCGACAAAAAGAAAGAATACGAAAACGCCTTTGATTTTTTTTTTTTTTTTACATATCGATTTGGTTTGAAAATTTGTTAATTTGACTCGAGCGAAGAAGACATATTGACTGTTAATGGCGTGAAGGAACCCTGGAAACATTATTGCTATTACTATGGTCAACTTGGAATCTTATAAACAATAAGCTATGAATCTAGGTTGTGGAAATTGCCTACCCACCTGAGGGTTAAATCTTGAAAGAAGTGTTAGACACCAGTAAATTTAATTTCTAAACAGTGCTTAACACTTCTTTCATCTTATGTAAGTGTGAAAAATACTACTTATGTAGGTACCCATGATTTTATTGGACTTGCAATTAACATGCCTACTTACATATTTGAAATTTTGCTATCTATTTGATTATTGGATCTCTTTCTTGTGCATTTTTTTGCTATCGCCATGTACATTTTATGTAGTTTTTCTCTATTCTTTAAATTTTATTAATTAGCTACAATCACTTCGAGAAGGTTTTGTACATTTTATGTAGTTTTTCTCTATTCTTTAAATTTTATTAATTAGCTACAATCACTTCGAGAAGGTTTGAGATAATACCATCATGCGTGTAACACATCTTTAATTTTATTTCTTCGATTTTAATTTAAAATGCTATACTGTGAATCGCCATGTACTTACATTTTATGTAGTTTTTCTCTATTCTTTAAATTTTATTAATTAGCTACAATCACTTTGAGAAGGTTTGAGATAATACCATCATGCGTGTAACACATCTTTAATTTTATTTCTTCGATTTTCATTTAAAATGTTATACTGTGAGTTGATATTTTGTTCAAAATATGTGTGATATTATTGGAATTTTTATAAAAATGCAAAAGACGAAATAGTACATTTGGTGATGTGGTAGGTAAGTGTTCACAGTGCCCTATGTCTTTGTAATTAACACTTATACCTTCTCTTCGAGCGCCCATATAAAATTGAACCTTTGTTGACATTTCCCCCCTTTTTCTTTTCTTTCTGTCTTATGAAAACCAATGTGTACTTATTCTTCCTTTGATATCTTATGTTCTCAAAATTTTAAAACTTATCTTATCACTGCCTATTGAGATGTCGGAACTGTCTGAATATTGAAATAGATCGGGTGTCGTTTTATATGCAATTTTTTGTCCTTATCTTCTGTTCATTATTGGTATTTTCCTTTAAACTTTTCTACTTATGTAAACACATGTTTCATAAACACGTTTATGCATTCTTTTGAATTGTATTAACATTTCTGTTAAGAAAGGTTGGCTCAGAGAGCGACTCTGCGATTTCAATGATCTTTCGGGGAGTCCAATGGACACAGGACATTAAGGTTAAATATTCCGAGATGAAACAGCAGACTTGCTTATGGAAATGACAGCTGTGTGGGGAAGTGGGATTTGGACACCTATAGGACGATGACTGGGGAGAGAGGAAAGCCCTGTTGTAAGCAAAAGTGTCTACTGACAAAGGTAACAGTGGTAAGTCAAAGCAAAATGGTAAGTGGGTTCTCTGCTATGATTTCAATTTCTCCTGTACATTTTTATATATTTTTCGTCCGTTGCGTATGTTTTGTATGTGTTTTCAGGTTCGCTCGAAATTGTAATAGACAAACATGTAAACTCTGTGCTATGTGCTGAACCCCCTGTTGCAATGTTATTAGGTTTTTAGGCACATGCATTGTCTTCTCTTCAAATGGACTCGGACTTTAATACTATAACTGTTTTTTGCTTCTATTTCTCTTTTTAATTTTCACATTATATAGATTTTAAATTTAGGATTTGTAAGGTTTTTTGTCTTCATTTATTTGATAGAATATTATATGCCCCTCTATTACATTATTTCTGTGCTATGTGCTGAACCCCCTGTTGCAATGTTATTAGGTTTTTAGGCACATGCATTGTCTTCTCTTCAAATGGACTCGGACTTTGTGCTATGTGCTGAACCCCCTGTTGCAATGTTATTAGGTTTTTAGGCACATGCATTGTCTTCTCTTCAAATGGACTCGGACTTTAATACTATAACTGTTTTTTGCTTCTATTTCTTTTTTTTTTTAATTTTCATATTATATAGATTTTAAATTTAGGATTTGTAAGGTTTTTTGTCTTCATTTATTTGATAGAATATTATATGCCCCTCTATTACATTATTTTTCTATTGTATTGTTTATATTTTGCTAGCGGTACATTTCATCGTGCGAGTATTTCGTAGCAAGTGTTTGGAGATGACTCTTGTGACGTAATCCTGCTACATGTGCTGCTAGCGATACACATGAACATTATTTACCTCTCCCCCTTTTTCAACTACCAGATTTATTTGTTATTTTTAAGTAAATTGCCCTTATTATGTCTAAAATAGAGTGTGTAGCATTTATATGTTTAGTAATATTTTTATTGTCAGTCAATATTTAAGTAAATTGCCCTTATTATGTCTAAAATAGAGTGTGTAGCATTTATATGTTTAGTAATATTTTTATTGTCAGTCAATATTGAAAAATAACCTTCACATAAATAATTTAACAAATGTCTTCTAAGTTTTATTAGAAATTTTGTCAGTCCTGATATTACAAAGCTTTCATTCTCAACACTTTGTTTTGTAGAAAGAGTGACATGGTGGTGATGCATTATTTTTGACATATCCTATTGCTGTTTAGTGACATCTAATAAGGACAAATTTGACATATTATTAAACAAGAAAATTGGAAATATCTCACCCTTGACTATTCTTATTATCTATTTATTTTACATTACTTTCGTTCCCAAATCACTCTTTCTACATAGCTTATGGTCTGATGGACAACCAACTTTTGAAATTGGAAATATCTCGCCCTTGATTATTCTTATTATCTATTTATTTTACATTACTTTCGTTCCCAAATCACTCTTTCTACATAGCTTATGGTCTGATGGACAACCAACTTTTGTAAAGGAATTAGGATTAAATCTGCGACTATCAACCATGACTTTTAGACGATATAATATTATTTCTGTTCACATACTTTTTGTTGAAATGAGTTTATTATCATTCTTGATTTGATTTTTTGAATTTACTTTCATGTAATGATTTAAAATCAAGACTAAAGCCCGTTCTCCCTTTATTCCCAATATAAGGCTCAAGTCACCCATCCATTTATTGGCCTTGCTCGGTGTAGCTTAACATAGGTGACGCTTTTTTGCATGCGCATAGACGTTCTTAAATAGAAAACAAGATAAATGGGCCCATACCTAAAGGAATTAGGATTAAATCTGCGACTATCAACCATGACTTTTAGACGATATAATATTATTTCTGTTCACATACTTTTTGTTGAAATGCGAGTTTAGGAGACGGGAGTAGGAATTTTGTATTTTACTTAGAAAACCTTTTTGCATGGAAAGAGCTTTACACCTTTCTTGTTGATTTTCATTTTGTTATTTTACTGTTATTTGGTTAATGAATTATTCACATTTTTATAAATATCTATAGGATTATTATTACAATATGTTTAGTTAAAAAATTTTCCCTTCATCTATTGAGTATGTGTTTTGTATTTAAGTTCTTGAACAAAGCGTTCTCTTTCTTAATATGAATGATAGCGTGGAGTATAAAATAATTGTTCAATTGGACTCTGTATTTCCTTGGTTATACCCCCTTTTTTTTTTCATTTATATATTTACCTACCTATTTGACATAAATATCCAGTGAAACTAGGATAGTTTACATAATTAATAAGTAAATTGGGGAAACATCATAGTTTTGTAATTATTGGAAAGGGATAGAAGACAAAATGACATTGTTTTTAACTCACTTTCTTCCCATGTATGTATTTTTACTCACTTTCTTCCCTTGAGTGTTATGCATAGTTAACAAAACATTTCTTTTTCTTCCTGTTTGCAGGACATTTGCAGTCGGGGACCACCAGGTGGGGGCAATGATAACGGTCCCCCCGGGGGTCTGAGCGGGTATCCGCCCCTGATGGAAAGATTCTAATATGAATCTATTAACAATACTAGTATAATGATACCATGTTAAGGTGGTCTCTTCCTGATCCCTTGTGTGTCACATCCATTTTAGTTTGAGACTGTTGCTTCCTTGGTTAATCAAATAAATCTGTTACCTATGAAATTTATTTTTTATATCGAAAACATAGGGAAAAGTGGTCCTACTGGTGTGATTAAAATTGAGAACTCAAATGTACCTAATACCAAATTGACAAACAAACTTATGAGTAGATTTATAATTTTGCATAAGATATAATAAAAATTATAGGGGCTCTTCTTTTAGTTCTTAGATTTTAATATTGTTCATTGTTATTACATAAATTTCCATATTTTTTTCTTTAGTTATTAAATCTAACGTCGGACACAAATGTTATTTCTATATAGGTACTCTGTAATTTCTTCAATTTCATATTAAAACCCCTTTGATTTCCTGTTTTTTGTGTATTTCTAAATTTTGCTGTTTTCTTGTTCCTCTTGTTTTGCAATGTCTGTTATTTTCCACAGCTATTTGATGTACAGTGGAACATTGAATCATGATGTCAGGTAAGGGGAAAGAATTGTTTTTCATTTTGTTTTAATTTCACTTTGGTCTCCTTTTATGTCGATATTTTTGTTTCGCCCCCTTCCCCCATGATTCTTATAGTGTAGAAACATAGAAATATTTTCTTCCAATGTCCAGGACAAATGGAGTGCCTACACATCTGCGGGTTGCACCTATCTCTTTTAGCTTTTGTTTTTCCTGGTATGAATTAAAAGTCAGATGTGACGAACTTTATTCTTTGATTATTTTCTTCATGAATTATGATACTTTCAAACTTTACCTTATCTACTGTTTATTTTTGTCTCTTCAGTTTTTCCGTTTTCATGGATTGCCACATAACTAGTATGTAAGTTTATGCGTCTGAAAAATCGGTAATTTTTCACTGGAAAAAAAGGACCAAAAATAGAGGAATTTCAAAGAATAAACATCATTAATTTCTTCCCGAGTTCATTTTGTTGATGAAAATTTCAAAGTAGGACCAAAAATAGAGGAATTTCAAAGAATAAACATCATTAATTTCTTCCCGAGTTCATTTTGTTGATGAAAATTTCAAAGTACGCCCCTGATGGGCAGCATGGGAGGTAACGCGGGACCCAACGGACCAGGAGGTCCATTCAACGGCCCAGGGCCGGGCGGTCCCGGGGGCCCTTGGGGTCCGGGCCCCGGGGGGCCAGGCCCTCAGGGAGGCGGTATGTATGGAGGCCCAGGGCCGCAGTCTCAACCTCAACAGCCGTGGCAGCAACCCAGCATGCCTGATCCTACCCCTGCCCCGGCCCCAGTACAAGTCAATCCTCAGACGGGACAGCCGGACTATAGTGCACAGTGGGCGGAATATTACAGGTGAGATAATAGACATAAGGGTGGGTCGCGCCGACATACGGCCGAGTGTTGTATGTGCTGAGGCGCGAGAAAAAAATGTACAAGTTGGGACACACATCACTGCACTAAGTCCAAACGTGTGAGTGAGAATGAGTTATTGCTCGTACATAATATGTTGCACTGTATATTACACAGGAAAATTTACCGGCTTCTATTCTTAAAATTATTACGAATATTCAATGTTCCAATATGTATTATGTCTTTTTTATGTTCCAGATCTCTAGGGATGCACAAGGAAGCTGAGGTTATCGAACAAACGGCTCAATTACAAAAAGAAGTAAGTATGAGTGTTGGATGTGCTGAGGCGCGAGAAAAAAATGTACAAGTTGGGACACACATCACTGCACTAAGTCCAAACGTGTGAATGAGAACGAGTTATTGCTCGTATATAATATGTTACACAGTATATTACACAGGAAAATTTACCTACTTCTATTCTTAAAATTATTGCGAATATTCAATGTTCTAATATGTACATATTATCTTTTTTATGTTCCAGATCTCTAGGGATGCACAAGGAAGCTGAGGTTATCGAACAAACGGCTCAATTACAAAAAGAAGTAAGTATACTTTCAAAGTAAATTTGTATCCTTATCGTAAATTCTAAGGACCCCATACCTTTTGGAAAAGTTATCGATTTTTCGATTACGTATTTCCATTCTTATTTTTGTTGAAATTGATTTATACAGAAGGTGAGTATTGAATATTATTGTCATGTAGTGCCTTTTTATTATGAACCAAAATTCATGCTCGTTCCCACCTGTCGTTCGGTAAAAAAAAAGTGTCGTGTCTAGTGGGCACACATTTAAATTACTCTTATTTTCCCCCCACTTCTTCAAATATCGCAAGAAAGCTAACTTTTTCATTTTTTTCCCCGCAGCAACAAGGCGGCATTCAAAGGCCGGGCGGACCAGCAGCCCCTGCGGCTGCTGCTCAGCCAACACCAGCCCAATCCAGCGGCCCTCAGCCAGCACAGGGCGGTGCGGCAGCTCAGAACGGAGGCCAGCCGGACTTCATGTTCCCACCTGTCGTTCGGTAAAAAAAAAAGTGTCGTGTCTAGTGGGCACACATTTAAATTACTCTTATTTCCCCCCTTACTTCTGCAAATATTGCAAGAAAGCTATTTTTTTCATTTTTTCCCCGCAGCAACAAGGCGGCATTCAAAGGCCGGGCGGACCAGCAGCCCCTGCGGCCGCTGCTCAGCCAACACCAGCCCAATCCAGCGGCCCTCAGCCAGCACAGGGCGGTGCGGCAGCTCAGAACGGAGGCCAGCCGGACTTCAGTGCCCAGTGGGCCGAGTACTACCGCTCGATAGGCAAGCACAAGGAGGCCGAGGCGATCGAGGCTCAGATGAAAGCTAAGGTGAGTGGAGTTTAGTTCATTTCTCCTAGAAATCATAGAGCCCAGATATAATTTCTAGGCCCAAAGAGTTTTAGAACGGAGGCCAGCTAGACTTCAGTGCCCAGTGGGCCGAATATAATCGAGACTCAGATGAAAGCTAAGGTGTTTGTTTAATTAAAGAAATTATATCAGATAGATATCTGCCCAGAATTTCTAGGCCCAAAAGGGTTTTAAACCTCCAGTCACTGTGATGCAGGTTCTTTGTCTTACTGACCCGGAAAGTTGGATTTTTTGAAAATAGGTTTGATAGAGGGAACTGTAGTTCTACGGTTACTTATCGTCCCGAAATCGAAGAGAGAAGGAAGACAGGATAGGAGTAAGCCAGCCGTTCCAAGAACGAAAATATGTTCAAAGATAAAATCCGCCCGGGCGAGACTCGAACCCGCGATCTAGCACTTACTAGGCAGACGCGCTACGAACCAAGCTAACTAGGCCTCGTCTGGTAAGTAAGAGGACTCGGTTTCGAATCCTAACTGAGAATAGATATTATTTTCTTCGCACTATTCAGTCAATGAATCATATCCTAAAACAGGTACATAATTCACTCAACTTCCTGTTAGGACCTGCCTTATAACTCACTCACTTTTTTTTCTTCAAATAATCAAGGTGTTTTTTTTTTTAAACTATAACTGTAAAATATGTTCCCCATAATCTGTCAAAATATATAAGACCTTGGTTGGACTGCGGGGGTAAGGGAACTTTTCAGTCCTATCCCAGCAGGATAAACAAGGTATATTCTATTCTATTTAGTCTTTACACTTCTCTACTTAGGATGCTCAATAATTTATTCTGGCGCAATAGGACTGCAAGTCCCTTTAGCTCTTACCTAAGTCTGTGTGAGTTACTTCAGTATGACATTCTGACGAGGAAAACGCAGGACAGAGGTTAAAGTAGTCGTCTGGTAAGTAAGAGGACTCGGGTTCGAATCCTAACTGAGAAGAGATATTCTTTTCAGTGAACTATTCAGTCAATAAATCATGTCCTAAAACATGTAGGTAATCCACTCTTCAACTTCCTGTTAGGATATTCCTGAGATATGGAAATGAGGATCGTAATAGTTGATCAATTCAAATCCAAGAACGATGATAGAAGTTTTTTTTTCCAAGATGAGTGTTTCACCGCTGTTTTCATTTCGTAGCAATGAAACAACTGCTAAATTAGACGCGTGTGGTCTGTGTCCTAGCATGCCCGTCCCGTAGTATGCATCAAGTGGGCAAAGACATACATAATACTTCCTATTTAGATGCTGGCTCAACACGAGGACACCAGAATATTTGTTGAAATATTTGCAATCGAAAAAAAAGAGTACAAATTTTCGTCGATGGTGGGATTCGAACCCAGGACTTTCTGCATGGCAAGCAAGCGCGTTACCACTGGGTTAACTCTTACCTGTACAGTCAAAGCTAGCAGCCACTCTACCCCCCTGCTCCACATAGAAGCCTATCAAATCCAATCTCATACTGGGACACGGGCCCCCTCCCTCTTCCCATTGGAATATCGGCCCTGAGGCCCCATCCCGCCCCAGTTGTATCGCCCCTACGGATAACTTTAGCCAGAAGCCGGTCCACTTGGCTGCTGCGATGAGATGAGGAAGGAGTAGACTATCACACTCATGTTTCTCACCTGAAACCGAGGGTGGAGGAGAAGTAATAAATAAATAAATGTCATTTATTGGTGTTATTATTTCACAATCTCCGGGTTGAGAGTCAGTGGTCTTGACCACTCAGTCCCGGAGGTAGGAAACTCACTGCAGCATAGTAGGTTTTTCCAAATATCTCAATAATCCAGAGCTCAATGTTTACCTACCATGGCACCGGTCGCTATGCGCATTTATATCAAATAGCTACTCATTTTCCTCACAAGGCTGAGTGGGCCCCGCAACAGCCAGTCACGGAATCAATCATTTGAATGATGCAAATTTTTTGACTCCGCCGGGAATCGAACCCGAGTCTTCCGCGTGCAAGGCGAGCGCAGTGATCACTACGCCATTGGAGCTGACTAATAGGCGTAATCTTACCAGCAAGGTCTGTCCACATTAACGCCAAATACTCGTTCTTGTTATACCCAATGATGAGATCGGGCCTAGCGCTTATAAGGCAGACGCATTACCAAACAAGCTAACTAGGCTGGCGAGCGTTTCCGATAACCTCAGAGACTGCAAAATATTCAGAGGGTGTTGGGTTCAACTCACTCCACGTAAAATCGGCATCTCGTAAATCTTGTTATACTGTGAGTTGATACTGTGATTTGATCCAAAATATGTGTGATATTATTGGAATTTTTATAAAAATGCAAAAGACGAAATAGTACATTTGGTAATGTGGTAAGTGTTCACAGTGCCCTATGTCTTTGTAATTAACACTTATACCTTCTCTTCGAGCGCCCATATAAAATTGAACCTTTGTTCTCCTAGTCGGAATCCATTCTTATTCCACTCAAAATCTGCCGTAGGTGACTCGTTGGCAATTCTCCGTACGAGGTTCACTATACTGTGAGTTGATATTTTGATCCAAAATATGTGTGATATTATTGGAATTTTTATAAAAATGCAAAAGACGAAATAGTACATTTGGTGATGTGGTAAGTGTTCACAGTGCCCTATGTCTTTGTAATTAACACTTATACCTTCTCTTCGAGCGCCCATATAAAATTGAACCTTTGTTGACATTTCATTCGTTTTGTTAGGAGTCTCTTGTTGATCTTTCGGTTATTGTATTTCTATTTTACATGTTTCCCTTGATCTTATATCTTTATCATTATTGCTATTGCTTATGTCAGTGTTTGTTCTACAGGTTCATTCAATCAACGAGATTGAAGAACTACAACTTGAATTGCAACTGTTGAAAATATTAGCTTCACTTGTATTACCTTGTATCACTCTAGTGTCTCTTAACTGTTATTTTGATATCATTGATGATAATTTTAAACAATTATGTACAACCTGATTTTGCCTAGCTTCATTTGTTACCTTGTATCACTCTAGTGTCTCTTAACTGTTATTTTGATATCATTGATGATAATTTTAAACAATTATGTACAACCTGATTTTGCCATAATAGACTCTTGAGTGGAAGGCAACCACTAGGCGAGGTTAACGCCTTAGGCGTTCTCTACCACCTAACCCTTAGAGCTCCATTATTATGTGGTCAAATTCTCAAATAATTGAGGATAAAATTCCATACCTCGGCTGGGATCGAACCCACGCCCTCCTGTTTACCAGGCGAGCGTCTTGACCACTACGCCACCGAGGCAGGTTTATGCTTCATTTGTATTACCTTGTATCACTCTAGTGTCTCTTAACTGTTATTTTGATTTCATTGATGATAATTTTAAACAATTATGTACAACCTGATTTTGCCATTGTTGACATTTTTGTATTGTTGGTTATTTTTTTGCATTCCATTACGTGTATTCGTTGTTCATTTGCCTCATATTACCATTTTGTGTTCAATCAAATTGTCTTTACACTGTTCTCCTATCATTGTTGCTCTTGGTAAATGCCTGTTATGCTCTTGTATTTTCTGTACTTGAATGTAAACCTGTACCTTACTTATTCAAAGTACCAACCAAGCTAACTAGGCTGGCGAGCGTTTCCGATAACCTCAGACTGCAAAATTTTCGGAGGGTGTTGGGTTCATCAACTCACTCCACGTAAAATCGGCATCTCGTAAATCTTGAATGTCCACTCTGTCTCCTAGTCGGAATCCATTCTTATTCCACTCAAAATCTGCCGTAGGTGACTCGTTGGCAATTCTCCGTACGAGGTTCATATCACAGGCAATACTCAGGTTGTTGGCCTCGGTGAGAAATATAGTACGGGCCTCTCTTTTAAGCGAGGCTCGAATGAGCAAAATTAAAAATTTAAAAGACAATTGAGATTCGACTCAATTGACAATCGACTCAGTCGAATCTCAATTGTCTTTTAAATTTTTAATTTTAATTAATGAAGATTCTTATTAAATAATTATTCCTCGATAATTATTTTAGTTTTATTTTGATTTTCATTTTGTTATTTTACTATCTATTTTTGAACTGTTGAAATTTTGCATGTCATGAAAATACGGATATCCACGTAAAAAAGGCCTACAAAGATTTTAAAATGGGAATTTTCCGGTGGGCGTTTTTATAATTTTCAGACAAGTTTTGCCCCAATGATCAGAAGATTAAACTGATTTCGTACTGAACCCCTGTGTAAATTATGGAAAATACTCGTATCTTCGTGCATACCTGGATATGAAATAAACGAAAAACCCTGACCAAATACCTCTCTACGTTTTTGTGTTTTCTTTGGAGACCTTAATTTAATTCCTAAGCACTATTTTTTTAAATAAATATTAAGGACAGATGCAGATGTTGCAGTGACGTCTTGTAAGTCCAATTTCGATCGTGTATTTTCGTTACGAAGTTATGCGCTTATCACGTTTGAAATGGAGACAGTTTTTCTCATAAATGTCACTAGTAGGTAAATGATGTCAAAGGGTACTTAGTAACAAAACGTTCTGAACATACCTTTGCATCTCCTTCTTAGATGTCAAGTTTCTCTCCTTGAGATACTTGTTGATACTGAGTTGTCCTTTGTGGGCTTCCATAGAAGGGTACTTAGTAACAAAACGTTCTGATCATACCTTTGCATCTCCTTCTTAGATGTCAAGTTTCTCTCCTTGAGATACTTGTTGATACTGAGTTGTCCTTTGTGGGCTTCCATAGATTTCCTTTTCCCATCTGTAAATGTTGGAAAATTTCTGTTACTGATATGTACCTACGAGTAATTCAGACAAGCATTTTTCATTAAAACTAAAAGGGTACCTCCATCTCTCTTCCCTAGGTCGTGCTACCATCGTGTAAGATTTCCAGTCGTATGATTTTCCCAAGGATACAAAATTAAAAGGCTCGCCTAGTTAGCTTGGTTGGTAGGCGGTTTCGATTCTCGCCCGGGGCGGATTTTATCCTAAACGGATAATGTTCGTTCTCGGAAAGGTTGGCTTTCTCTTATTCTGTCTTTTTTCTCTCTTCGTTTTAGGGACGATAAGACCTTAGCAGTTATAGATCCCTCTGTCAGACCTCTTGGAGAAAAATAAAAGGTTTTTGCGAGAACTTACTTTCTATATAAGAACAGACAGATTAGAACGGCAACAGCAAGCACTAGCGGTACCAAGCGGACAAACAAGGCAACATTGCGTTCTGATCCCAACCAAGGGGTACTTAGTAACAAAACGTTCTGATCATACCTTTGCATCTCCTTCTTAGATGTCTAGTTTCTCTCCTTGAGATACTTGTTGATACTGAGTTGTCCTTTGTGGGCTTCCATAGATTTCCTTTTCCCATCTGTAAATGTTGGAAAATTTCTGTTACTGATATGTACCTACGAGTAATTCAGAGAAGCATTTTTCATTAAAACTAAAAGGGTACCTCCATCTCTATTCCCTAGGTCGTGCTACCATCGTGTAAGATTTCCAGTCGTATGATTTTCCCAAGGATACAAAATTAAAAGGCTCGCCTAGTTAGCTTGGTTGGTAGCGCGTATACCTTGTAAGCGCTAGGCGGTTTCGATTCTCGCCCGGGGCGGATTTTATCCTGAACGGATAATGTTTGTTCTCGGAACGGTTGGCTTTCTCCTATTGTCTCTTTTCTCTCTTCGTTTTAGGAACGATAAGACCTTAGCAGTTATAGATCCCTCTATCAAACCTCTTGGGAAAAAAAAACAAAAGGTTTTTGCGAGAACTTACTTTCTATATAAGAACAGACAGATTAGAACGGTAACAGCAAGCACTAGCGGTACCAAGCGGACAAACAAGGCAACATTGCGTTCTGATCCCAACCAAGACAACATGGCGCCTGAGAACCGGTCCTCCATCAGATGAGTGAATATTGAAGCCCGGCCTAGAACTAAAGCACGAAAACTATAACTTCATTTATTTTTGTATGTGAGACAGTCGTTAAGGCTTAGACGAGGGTTTTAAACCTGAAGTTTTAGACGATGAGATAACAGCTCTATGTTTAATGTGCTTGTAATAGAATTGGTATAACAAACAAACAAAAAGTAAAAAATCTGCCTCATAAGCGCTAGGTCACAGGTCCGATTCCGGCCCGGGGTGAACTTCATCCTAAACAGATCAAGTTCGTTCTCGGAACGGCTGGTTTTCTCCTATCCTACTCTCTTCGATTTCGGGATGATAAGGCCTGAGCAGTTACAGTTCCCTCTATCACAAGCTTCACCATATTTCCTACCTACTACATTTCTTACCGTGTAATCTGGTCCAGTTTGTAGTCCAAGTTAGATTGAGTTATAACTTCATTTATTTTTGTATGTGAGACAGTCGTTAAGGCTTAGACGAGGGTTTTAAAGCTGAAGTTTTAGACGATGAGGAAACAGCTCTATTTTTAATGTGCTTGTAAGAGAATTGGTATAACAAACAATTAAAAAGTAAAAAATCTGCCTCATAAGCGCTAGGTCACGGGTCCGATTCCCGCCCGGAGCTTCGCCCTAAACAGATCAAGTTCGTTCTCGGAACGGCTGGTTTTCTCCTATCCTACCCTCTTCGATTTCGGGATGATAAGACCTGAGCAGTTACAGTCCCCTCTATCACAAGCTTCACCATATTTCCTACCTACTACATTTCTTACCGTGTAATCTGGTCCAGTTTGTAGTCCAAGTTAGATTGAGTTGATGATGAAATACTTGACACTCCCATACGCCTTCATGTGACGTGTTGATATGAGTGATCTCGTCCCTCTCCGACTGAAAAGCCAAGTCGAGAAATCAGAAAATCAGGGTGGAATTTCAGATTATTTTTCCCATTAAAAAAATAACACTAATAAATAATAATAAAAACTAGGTACAATAGGTATTGAGGGTTTAACGTCATTGTACAACTGTTGAGGTTTTTAGTGATGGGGCTTTTACCCTCCATTGGGCGCCAAGCTATCCACCTCCTGACATTAACCTCACTCCACCAGAGAGGGGCCGGAAAAAGCCAGCAGCACGCGGTTGCCCAAATGGTCTCCCATCCGGATACCAACCACGTGCAATGTTGTTTAACTTCAGTGATCCTTGAGAACTGGTGCATTCAAGATGTTATCAACGCTAGCTCCACTACGTTCATAACATAGGTGATATGACTGGGTCACATGTGGCCCGCCACAACATTTTTGTGGCCCGCGAAGCTTTCATGGTGGGTCTCCTCGGGCTTGATTTTTGCTCTTTTATTATGGACTGGACTCCGAAAATGGTGCATCCACCCTCATCCCCTCAAGAAAATCCTAGATACGGGCCTGCTCCCTTGTGTATTTGGCCCGCGTAGTACCTGCCAATGTAGCATGTGGCCCGCATACACTTTGAAGTTGGAAACCCCTGCTCACAACTCTACAATGTCATAACATAGATACTCCATCCCATCAAGAAAATCCTAGATACGGGCCTGCTCTCTTGTGTATTTGGCCCGCGAAGTACCTGCCAATGTAGCATGTGGCCCGCATACACTTTGAAGTTGGAAACCCCTGCTCACAACTCTACAATGTCATAACATAGATACTCACATGAATAGCAACATATTTGTCCCTCACATAGACTCTCCCATTGAGTAGCCACCTAACCCCTCAAGAAAATCCTGGATACGGGCCTGCTCCCTTGTGTATGTGGCCCGCGAAGTACCTGCCAATGTAGCATGTGGCCCGCATATACTTTGAAGTTGAAAACCCCTGCCCACAACTCTACAATGTCATAACATAGATACTCACATGAATAGCAACATATTTGTCCCTCACATAGACTCTCCCATTGAGTAGCCACCTCTGTTGTAGCCCCCTGTACACACTCGCCAGGACCCCACTATTACACACAAGTTTCCAGCGATCTCCGACCCGCTTCGTGAATGTTCGTGTGGCATTCGTGACTATGACGGAAACAACCGAGACACTCCACTATTACACACAAGTTTCCAGCGATCTCCGACCCGCTTCGTGAATGTTCGTGTGGCACTCGTGACTGTGACGGAAACAACCGAGAGGACTTTCCGAGTCTCGGCCGTATCCGGAAACACGAGACACGTGTAGACACCGCTGTCTTGAACGTGCACCCGTGTCAAATCTGTGGAACGTGATTTTTTTCAGTAGGTTTGATAGAGGGAACTGTTGCGGCTAAGATCTTATCGTTCCGAAATCGAAGAGAGAAGAAAGACAGGATAGGAGAAAGCCAGCCGTTCCGAGAACGAACATTATCCCTCCAGTATAAAATCCGTCCCCCTTCTTTATGAGGATAGATACATAGTTGGGAATTGTAACTGCTAAGGTCCCGAAATCTAAGAGAGAACGAAGACAGGATAGAAGAAAGCCAGCCGTTCCGAGAACGAACCTTATCTGTTTAGGATAAAGTCCGCCTCGGGCAGGAATCGAAACCACGGCCTATTAAAAAAGAAAGTACTCGATACCGCTTTCGCATTACTTCAAGGTACATTCTTTTACATCCATGCCTATCCAAGAACGGAAAAGTTTAGTTAGAAAAATTCCGTCCTGCCCGGGTTTCGAGCCCAGCACCTTCGGGTTGAGAGCCAGAGCTCTTGACCACTCAGCCACAGAGGTGAGTTTATAAGTGTAAGTCTATAAGTTTAGTAGTGTTTATTTAGACTGTCAGCTTAGAACAAGTTGTTCCATATACTAACAGTTCAATAGAACGCCTCTTTATTGATATGATTTTGTACAGTATTATTCTTACCTGACTTTTCACAATCAGTGACGTCACAAAGGTCTCTTTGCACCCTAGGATCTTTAGTATAACACCAGGGACCTCCCACATCTCGTGAAGGATTACGACAATAGTTCTGAGCCAGCTTCACCGATCTGGTGGGTAACCAAGCTAACTAGGCTGGCGATCGTTTCCGATAACCTCAGAGACTGCAAAATATTCAGAGGGTGTTGGGTTCAACTCACTCCACGTAAAATCGGCATCTCGTAAATCTTGAATATCCACTCTGTGTCCTAGTCGGAATCCATTCTTATTCCACTCAAAATCTGCCGTAGGTGACTCGTTGGCAATTCTCCGTATGAGGTTCATATCACAGGCAATACTCAGGTTGTTGGCCTCGGTGAGAAATATAGTACGGGCCTCTCTTTTAAGCGAGGCTCGAATGAGCTGAGAAGTGTCTGAAATATGGAAAAAAGCCTGTACTAAAGAAATTTACTAGAAAAATTTATACTCGTTTCTCGATTGCAAATATTTCAACAACTTACTTTCTGGTGTTTTCGTGTTGTATTGACCCAGCACGTAAAACGGAAAAACGTATTGTGAACGTAAACGTATTGTGTCTCTTATCGCCGATCTGATGAGGGACATACTACGGGATGCGTCTAATGCTCTAATGTAGCAGTTGTTTCATTGATAGCAATCTTCATGTGAGTTTAATTACAGTTAGTTGTAAACAATATTTCCACTTACATGGTGATATTTCTCCGCACTTGAACGTATTGCACCGTCCCACTTGACTATTTGATCCGTCACAGGCCGCACCGAATATATTGGGTTTAGGGTGATCACACTTTCTGTATCGAATACCCGAGCCTCCCCCACAGGGGACACTGCATTGCCACGGACCCCAACCTCCCCAGCCACCACTACGAGGGGCTCCGTCGATATCTGCAGGAGACAAGGAGACGATTATAGGAGAGAGATGATTACAACAGGAGACAACAACAGAAGAGTTCGTATCGGGTACACTAATAGATTTAGTCAGAAGACTAGCAATCGCTTCAATCCAGTGGAGCCCACGAAGGTGAAATAAAGAGGAAGATGCCTGTAGTTTTTATTTTTTTTTTAAATAAATAATGATAATAAAATAGATTTGATACATTTATGTAACTCTTTAAAGGACGACGCACACTTATCCAGTACGGATACAGTCCGTCTTCATGCTGGATAAGATTGGCGGTTTGAGTCCAATAAGATTAGTTTCTCCTATCGTGTCCTTCTTATTCACGAAACAAATATTACCTACCCACAGTGGCGTAGCGTGGTCTAACTCCAAGTGTAGGGCAGACACTAATTTCTATCACAATATCTATCTAATAAGAATACAATAATTATTTAAAGTCAATATTTAAGGGTAATGTAAAAGAATGTACCTTTCATGCAAAAGCGGTTCCAAGGTACAATATTTTTGAGCTAAAAAAAGAAGTTCGCTAGGTTGACAAATCGGACTAAGTACTTACTCAAATTTCAGCACACTCCATTTCCAATCACTCAGTATAGGCGCGTTCAAATGCACTGAAGACTTGAGCATAGATCCATTCAGAGCATTGACTCTGTGTACAAGAACCGAGCTGTTACTAAATGAGACCATCAAGTATTCATCTGCCATGGGGAATTGAAATAGGCCCAGTTTGAATTCTCCTAGGAAAAATCCATTTAAATTAAACAAAATTAAGCTAGTCGAATATTTTAATTACAGTCTTATTAGCTTGACAGGTCGATCCCCTCAAGGGGCGAACTTTATCGTGAACAGTTAAGGTTCGTCCTCGGAACGGCTGACTTTGTCCTATATCCTTCTTTCTCTATTCGATTTTGGGAAGATAAAACCTCAGAACAAAAAGCATTATTGTTAATCATAAGAGAGATTTTGGAGACTTCTAGCCTTGGAGGAGAGAGATTTGTAGCCAAAAGCAAATGTCAGCTCAAAGCAATCACCCTAGGGCTGATTGGGAGGTTGATGAAAAATGCCGACCCCGTCTAAACACTGGAGAAGGCGAAGAAGAAGGAGGTGGAGGAGAGAAATTTTGGAGACGTTACGACCTAATGTCTTTTAGAGCTAGACAGGATTTGAGTGGTATTTACATACCTGTTGATCTGACGTGTATGAAGAAGGAATACTTCTCTCTAGGACCTTGCTGGACAGACTTGGCTTTCCACATATCAACAGGATAGCCTACATGAACGCTACGCCACTGCCTACCCATGATCTAACTCCATACACAAAATGCCCAACTCCATAGACAAAAGGCCCACTATGAGGCTTAGGTGTTGGGGCAATTGCCCCAAGGGATGGGTTAAGCTTATATGAATCTTTTTTTCTTCTTCTTCTTCTTACTTTTTCACTTGCCTGAGAAAAACTCCTATGATTCCAAGGCAGACAGGGATTGCCCGCAGCGGACACCCATTGAGTTCCATTATAATCCTGAGCCATATCGTCCATAATACACTCTGGTCGTACTGCCTTAGGTACAACAGCCGAACCTGAAGCGAGTCTGTGTGAGTTACTTCCGTATGACATTCTGGCGAGTGGAACACAGAAGAGAGGTTAAAGTACTCGTCTGGTAAATAAGAGGACTCGGGTTCGAATCCTAACTGAGAAGAGATATTCTTTTCAGTGAACTATTCAGTCAATGAATCATGTCCTAAAACATGTAGGTAATCCACTCTTTAACTTCCTGTTAGGATCTTCCTGAGATAAGGAAATGAGGATCGTAATAGTTGATCAATTCAAATCCAATAACGATGATAGAAGTTTTTTTTTTCCAAGATGAGTGTTTCACCGCCGTTTTCATTTCGTAGCAATGAAACAACTGCTAAATTAGACGCGTGTGGTCTGTGTCCTAGCATGCCAGTCCCGTAGTATGGATCAAGTGGGCAGAGACATACATAATACTTAAGGCGGTCTCTTCCTGATCCCTTGTGTGCCGCGTCCATTTTCATTTAGGACTATTGCACTGTACATAATACTTCCCATTTAGGTGCTGGCTCAACACGAGGACACCAGAAAGTAACTCGTTGAAATATTTGCAATCGAAAAAAAAGAGTACAAATTTTCGTCGATGGTGGGATTCGAACCCAGGACTTTCTGCATGGCAAGCAAGCCCGAGGGTCGAAGAGAAGTAATAAATAAATAAATATCATTTATTGGTGTTATTATTTCACTCACTGCAGCATAGTAGGTTTTTAGTCCGTCCTTCCTTTATTATTACAATAGTAATAAAAAGGTATAAGGGACGGACTATTGTCTATTGTATTCGCTTCGGTGTCGTCCGTCTGTCTCCATGGAAGGACTTATCCAAACCTGGTCGACCTATATATCAAATTAAAGGTCTTTTTACCAGGATCACGAAAATGGTGGTGCAAATTTTGTCCAGAGAACCATAGAGCCAAAAAACCAAAAAAACTTGTTTTTGGGGGATTTTTTGACTCCGCCGGGAATCGAACTCGAGTCTTCCGCGTGCAAGGCGAGCGCAGTGATCACTACGCCATGGGAGCTGACTAATAGGCGTAATCTTACCAGCAAGGTCTGTCCACATTAACGCCAAATACTCGTTCTTGTTATACCCAATGATGAGATCAAAGTAACCCCCTACGCCACTGGCATTAGCAGTGGACAGAACTATATGCAGTGTATCGTAGGAGGGGGGGGGAGGAGAGGAAACAAATGGAAAGCAGTAAGGAGAAAGGAAAGAGTAGCCAACAGAAACCAACTTTCAAAACCCCTGAAAAATGCGTATTAGAAATTAGGTACCTATTATCCTTATGACCGAAGGTATTTTTATTGAATATAATTTTCAGTCTCATTCTGACAGTATAAACAGAGTATACTCTTACGCCTAACCTCTTCTGGGCTTTCAACTTAGCAACGAGTGTCCATGATAAAGTAAGTCTAATTAGGGATACACTCTATTCTGTTTTGCGTATCGTAGGAGCGGGGGTCCCAAACTTTAAGTAAGAAGCGTAGGCCACTGGTACGCCAATCGGGAAGGATGTATTTGTTTCGTGATCCGAGACTGGAGCTTGTAACTACCAGCGTGCATTGCTCTGTTGATATATTGGAAGAAGAGGGATGTGTTATTATTATGATTACTTTTAGATTAATTCATTCAATTAAAATTTATTTCAGTAGCCTTCTTTTTTTTAAAAGAGGTTTGACAGAGGGAACTGTAACTGCTATGGTTTTATCGTCCCAAAATCGAAGAGAGAAGGAAGACAGGACAGGAGAAAGCCAGCGGTTCCGAGAACAAACATTATCCCATCAGGATAAAATCCGCCCCGGGCGGGAATCGAACCCGCGGCCTAGCGCTTACAAGGCAGACGCAGTAATATGTACTAAAGAAATTTACTAGAAAAATTTGTACTCGTTTCTCGATTGCAAATATTTCAACAACTTACTTTCTGGTGTTTTCGTGTTGTATTGACCCAGCACGTAAAACGGAAAAACGTATTGTGAACGTAAACGTATTGTGTCTCTTATTGCCGATCTGATGAGGGACATACTACGGGATGGGCAAAGGGCATGCTACGACACAGACCACATGCGTCTAATGCTCTAATGTTGCAATTGTTTCATTGATAGCAATCTTTTTTTTTAACCTTCATGTGAGTTTAATTACATTTAGTTGTAAACAATATTTCCACTTACATGGTGATATTTCTCCACACTTGAACGTATTGCACCGTCCCACTTGACTATTTGATCCGTCCGTCTCTTATCGCCGATCTGATGAGGGACATACTACGGGATGGGCAATGGGCATGCTACGACACAGACCACATGCGTCTAATGCTCTAATGTAGCAGTTGTTTCATTGATAGCAATCTTTTTTTTTTAACCTTCATGTGAGTTTAATTACAGTACAGTTAGTTGTAAACAATATTTCCACTTACATGGTGATATTTCTCCACACTTGAACGTATTGCACCGTCCCACTTGACTATTTGATCCGTCCTGAGTGGTCAAGAGCACTGACTCTCAACCTGGAGGTGCCGGGTTTGAATCCCGCCTAGGGCTGAAATTTTCTGACCGAACTTTTCCGTTCTTGGATAGGCATGAATGTAAAAGAATGTGCCTTGAATTCATGCGAAAGCGGTTCCAAGGTACAATATTTTTGAACTAAAAAAAGAAGTGCGCTAGGTTGACAAATCGGACTAAGTACTTACTCAAATTTCAGCACACTCCATTTCCAATCACTCATTATAGGCGCGTTCAAATGCACTGAAGACTTGAGCATAGATCCATTCAGAGCATTGATTCTGTGTACAAGAACCGAGCTGTTACTAAATGAGACCATCAAGTATTCATCTGCCATGGGGAATTGGAATAGGCCCAGTTTGAATTCTCCTAAGAGAAAAAGTAAAAAGAGAGTGCAAATTATATTTTATTTAAATACAAAAGAAAGCATCTTGCCTCTACATACATAAGTAGTCTCAGTGGCCGAGTGGGTATCACACTAGGCTTGCACTCCGGAGGTCCCGGGTTCGATTCCCGGGGGAGTCGATGTTTTTTTCGGCTCTGTGCTTGGATTTCGGGGTACACTCAGCCTCGTGAGGACAATTGAGTAGCGACCAGTGGCGGCATTACCAGAGTAAAAAGAAAAATTATAGATATGTCAGAGATAGTAAAAGAGGCTCTTAGTAATGCTGTGACATCCACAAAAATTGTGAAGAAGCTCTCAGCTTTATTTATATCAGTAAGATGACAGTAAATTGTTATTTACCTGCTGATCTGACGTGTATGAAGAAGGAATACTTCTCTCTAGGACCTTGCTGGACAGACTTGGCTTTCCACATATCAACAGGATACTTCTGATCAAATAAGTCTGTGTGAGTTACTTCAGTATGACATTCTGACGAGGAAAACGCAGGACAGAGGTTAAAGTACTCGTCTGGTAAGTAAGAGGACTCGGTTTCGAATCCTAACTGAGAATAGATATTATTTTCTTCGCACTATTCAGTCAATGAATCATATCCTAAAACAGGTACATAATTCACTCAACTTCCTGTTAGGACCTGCCTTATAACTCACTCACTTTTTTTTCTTCAAATAATCAAGGTGTTTTTTTTTTTAAACTATAACTGTAAAATATGTTCCCCATAATCTGTCAAAATATATAAGACCTTGGTTGGACTGCGGGGGTAAGGGAACTTTTCAGTCCTATCCCAGCAGGATAAACAAGGTATATTCTATTCTATTTAGTCTTTACACTTCTCTACTTAGGATGCTCAATAATTTATTCTGGCGCAATAGGACTGCAAGTCCCTTTAGCTCTTACCTGTACAGTCAAAGCTAGCAGCCACTCTACCCCCCTGCTCCACATAGAAGCCTATCATATCTAATCTCATACTGGGACACGGGCCCCCTCCCTCTTCCCATTGGAATATCGGCCCTGAGGCTCCATCCCGCCCCAGTTGTATCGCCCCTACGGATAACTTTAGCCAGAAGCCGGTCCACTTGGCTGCTGCGATGAGATGAGGAAGGAGTATACTATCACACTCATGTTTCTCACCTGAAACCGAGGGTGGAGGAGAAGTAATAAATAAATAAATGCCATTTATTGGTGTTATTATTTCACAATCTCCGGGTTGACAGTCAGTGGTCTTGACCACTCAGACCCGGAGGTAAGTAGGAAACTCACAGCAGCATAGTAGGTTTTTAGTCCGTCCTTCCTTTATTATTACAATAGTAATAAAAAGGTATAAGGGACGGACTATTGTATTCGCTTCGGTGTCGTCTGTGTGTACTCTGTCTGTTCCCATGGAAGGACTTATCCAAACCTGGTCGACCTATATATCAAATTAAAGGTTTTTTTACCAGGATCACGAAAATGGTGTTGCAAATTTTGTCCAGAGAACCATAAAGCCAAAAAACCAAAAAAAACTTGTTTTTGGGGGATTTTTTGACTCCACCGGGAATTGAACCCGAGTCTTCCGCGTGCAAGGCGAGCGCACTGATCACTACGCCATCGGAGCTGACTAATAGGCGTAATCTTACCAGCAAGGTCTGTCCACATTAACGCCAAATACTCATTCTTGTTATACCCAATGATGAGATCAAAGTAACCCCCTACGCCACTGGTATTAGCAGTGGACAGAACTATATGCAGTGTATCGTAGGAGCGGGGGTCCCAAACTTTAAGTAAGAAGCGTAGGCCACAATGATAATAAAATAGATTTGATACATTTATGTAACCTTTTAAAGGACCACGCACACTTATCCAGTACGGATACAGTCCGTCTTCATGCTGGATAAGATTGGCGGTTTGAGTCCAAGGGTAATATTCGGGTTAGGGTAATATTGGAATTTATGACGAGCATTCCATTCATGCTTAGCACTGATTCACGTTACCTGGAGGGACACAGTTCAAAGTCCACGTAACTCGAGAGTTAGGAAGAGCTGATGATATACTCATGTAGTAATAGATAAGAGGTAACTCCTTGCTTGGGTTCCACTGTAACAGCAGACTGTCACTCTTGCTGATATTCAAGCTCTGCTCGGAGTACCTGAAAAAAAAAGATAAATTAATGTTTGTCAAAAAAAAAAAAAAAAAAAAAAAAAAAAAAAAAAAAAAAAAAAAAAAAAAACCAAACTTTTATTTCAGTAGCCTTCTTTATGAGGTTAAATAGTTGGGTAACTGCGAAGGTCCCGAAATCTAAGAGAGAACGAAGACAGGATAGAAGAAAGCCAGCCGTTCCGAGAAGGAACCTTATCTGTTTAGGATAAAGTCCGCCTCGGGCGGGAATCGAACCCACGGCCTATTAAAAAAAGAATGTACTCGGTACCGCTTTCGCATTACTTCAAGGTACATTCTTTTACATCCATGTCTATCCAAGAACGGAAAAGTTTGGTTAGAAAAATTCTGTCCTGGCCGGGTTTCGAGCCCAGCACCTCTAAGTTGAGAGCCAGAGCTCTTGACCACTCAGTCACAGAGGTGAGCTTATAAGTGTAAAAAAAAAGAATGTACTCGATACCGCTTTTGCATTACTTCAAGGTACATTCTTTTACACCCATGCCTATCCAAGAACGGAAAATTTTGGTTAGAAAAATTCCGTCCTGGCCGGGTTTCGAGCCCAGCACCTCTAAGTTGAGAGCCAGAGCTCTTGACCACTCAGTCACAGAGGTGAGCTTATAAGTGTAAGTCTATAAGTAGTGTTTATTTAGACTGTCAGCTTAGAACAAGTTGTTCCATTATACTAACAGTTCAATAGAACGCCTCTTTATTGATTTGATTTTGTACAGTATTATTCTTACCTGCCTTTTCACAATCAGTGACGTCACAAAGGTCTCTTTGCACCTTAGGATCTTTAGTATAACACCAGGGACCTCCCACATCTCGTGAAGGATTACGACAATAGTTCTGAGCCAGCTTCACCGATCTGGTGGGATAGAGGTCGTCATTTTGAAACTGCTTGTCAATCTGAAACGAGATGATTTTGTTTGGGTTTAACCGAAAACTTGTTAAGTTTTGATACATATTATATTTGTTAAAATTAATTTAAAAAAAAAGAAGAAGAAGACTTAACAGGAAGAGAGAAGAAAAAATTATCAGTTCTTAACATAAGCTAATTAGATTTTCGGACCTCAAATGGAATCTTACATTTTGAATATGTTCCCTATGGTCAATCTAGCAAATGCTGGAGGTGAGGGTTCAATTCCCATTCACACATGTTTTTATGCGTACCTATCCCCTCTCAAAGTTGTCCTCCAATCACTCAGTTGTTTTTATGATTGCACGCCGAATTCGAAGCAAAAAAATTGAAAAACTTCGACTGTGCAGGAAAGTTTGAATCGGGACCTCAGTACCTATCCCCTCTCAAAGTTGTCCTCCAATTACTCAGTTGTTTTTATGATTGCACGCCGAATTCGAAGCAAAAAAATTGAAAAACTTCGACTGTGCAGGAAAGTTTGAATCGGGACCTCCGAAATGAAACTCAGAAGGTACTACCTTACACTTACCTTATGTGGGGACTGTGATAGCCAGGATTGACAGGCTCGGCCTGATCTAGTGCTTGATTTTAATCCGAAGAAGTCTGTTCCCAGTCCGGAAATCTTACAGGCTAGAATAAAAAAAAAAATACTTTTTATTCGATTTTATAAAAATTTAATAAATTAAAAATGTTTGGCTGGACTTGAAGTGGCTAGACATTTAGGCAAGATATTGTTTGATATCACGGGAGAATCCCGTTCTGAGCATTTTCTTGATCAAAAGATTGGTCTGGCCATCCAGAGAGGGAACGCTTCTTAGGGTCTCTACCGGAGCTCGGAGGGGAGAAATTTCAGTGAATTTTTCAAATAGGTATCACTAACCTGCAGACTGACAGAATCTCGGTTTACAGTACTCCTTTTTCACTTGAACTTTGTGCGATGAGTTCAAAGTCGTATTATGTACAGTCCACTTCAACTGGGAAGTCCGATGACCTTTGGGTGCGCACTCGTCAAAAAATAGCTTGTTGATTAACAAGTAAGCATGTGAATAGTTGATCCCATGGGATTTTTCACGCCAAATCGAATGGTGAAACTTTTAGAACTGTCCGACTTACAGTTGAGAAGTTGCGGTTCCCCTCCATGCGCTTTCTATCTTCTTTTTACATTCTATGAAATTTTTACATTCTATTCTATCTGGGGGCGGGGGTATGTATAAGGGGCCACCCTTATCCTCCCCGCGTCCTTCTGAGGGGTTGGGTGGACTAGTGGTATGTGCTGTCTTAGCCTAAGTTCATATTTGTTTTTTACTGTCACTGTTCTTATTCTTATGTTAAACATTTGAAAAATAAATAGAGCACAATCATTACTATTATAATCACATTGGCCAGCCTCTAGTTAGTTTGGAGGGTATAAGATTAGTATTTTTTACATTCTATGAAATTTTTAGATTCTATTCTATCTGGGGGCGGGGGTATGTATAAGGGGCCACCCTTATCCTCCCCGCGTCCTTCTGAGGGGTTGGGTGGACTAGTGTATGTGCTGTCTTAGCCTAAGTTAATATTTATTTTTTACTGTTACTGTTCTTATTCTTATGTTAAACATTCGTTCCTGGATCGGCTGGCTTTCCTCTTTCCTGTCTTTCTTCTCTCTTCGCTCTCCGGGACGAAGTACCTAAAAAAAATGAGTTAAAGTCCCTCTATCAATTCTAAAAAAAAGAAACATTTGAAAAATAAATAGAGCACAATCATTACTATTATAATGACATTGGCCAGCCTCTAGTTAGTTTGGAGGGTAGCGCGACCGGTTGGGATTTTATCCTAAACAAATAAGATTAGTTCCCAAAACGGCTAGCTTTCTCCTATCGTGTCGAGCGCCCGGTTCGGATTTTATCCTAAACAGATAAGATTAGTTCCCAAAACGGCTAGCTTTCTCCTATCGTGTCCTTCTTATTCACGAAACAAATATTACCTACCCATGATTTAACTCCATACACAAAAAGCCCAACTCCATAGACAAAAAGCCCACTATGACGGTGTGTTTATGTACTGGGCTGAGATAGGCCATTCTCGGCCTTTCTTGGCGTGTGGAAAATGATGTGGTAACTTAACACAGAGCCTTCATGAGCGTGTAAAGTAGGCGGGAAATTCGAAATTTTGATTTTTTTTTCCGCAACGCGTACAATCTGAATTCATTTTTTACTTTTTATCTCTAGTTTGCACGTTTATATTATACTTTTCATTTAAATTAGATATTACAAACAAGCGAATTACAAAGCAAACAAAAATAAATATAAAATAAATTTTAAAAATTGCCGCCGGGACAGAGTTTAAACTTATGGTCTTGTAACGGCTCCCTCGCAGCCTCAGGGACACTGCCCGTATTATCGCTATTTCAACCTTGGTTACTATTCTTATTTCTTATTTCCATACCTCATCATCCGTCAATTGAAGTTCGGATCCGTTATGTTGCACTATGAGTTCGAGTCCTACATTCATCTCCCTCCTTTATATGTATATTTATGGTTAAGTGAAATATGTAATAAATAGGGAGCTATAATTAATATTTATGTGGTTGGGTGAAAGAGCTCGCGTGATTGAGAACTCCGCCACAAAAACTAAGTGAATATGAATCAAGCAAAATACCAAACAGCCCATTTTTTTTTTTTTTTTTTTTTTTTTTTTTTTTACGGAGGTTTGTAGAGGGAACTGCAACTGCTATAAGGTCTTATCGTCCCGAATTCGAAGAGAGTAGGAAGACAGGATAGGAGAAAGCCAGCCTTTCCGAGACCGAACATTATCCGTTCAGGATAAACTCTGCCCCGGGCGGGAATGAAACCCGCGGTCTAGCGCTTACAAGGCAGACGCACTATCAACCAAGCTAGATTCGTAGTGGCATTTTTTAAAGACTAGGCTGGCATTTTTTTTTTTTTTTTTTAAATCCAAATATTAGGAACGAAAGTTCTCTCACCATTCGGCTGACAGTACAAAGTCCAATGAGCGACAGTTTGAGATGCAATACTAAACCAGCGGGTCTTTCTAATACTCAGATGTTCATAGGATAGAAACAGTTGGCCTTCTGGTTGATCTTCCGTGGACCAATAAGCTTGAAGCTTATCTCCAATGACACTGTGACAAACCAGAAGATTTCGAATTAAAATTATTCAAAAATCGTACTTTGCTAGAATTTCCAAAGTCCACTTATTACTATTATTATTATTATTATTTTAAAATGCTAATTTTGATCTTCTTCTTTTCCCTTGTTCAGACGGGGTTGGCGTTTTTCGTCAGCGTCTCAATCAGCCCTGGGGTGATTGCTTTAGGCTAACGTTTGGTTATGGCTACTTAAAAAATCCCATAACTTGGCTGAGATTGTACACAAGCCCTCCTGATTACCATGCGTCTCACGAAATGCGAAATCCCTTTATGGAATAGTCCCCAGGTACACATACGTTGAAAATGCGACATCCCTTTATGGAATAGCCCCGAGTAATAGGTACACATACGTTATCTTGACGTTGGTGAACTTCCAATACGTCAAAATATCAGGCACATAGGTCGTCACCACAATCTCTTCCCCTTTCTCACTCGACAAGGTGAGTACGGTCTTGTTGAACATGCCCGCGAGCACAACGCTTACGCTCGGGTAGGGGACACCAGGGCCGGGTCTAAGTGTTATGATAGCATGCGCGTGGGCTCGCACGTATAGGGAGAGCTCGTAGCCTTTGAATGGCGCTCGCTTGAGAGGCCACAGACGAGAGGGAGAGGTGTGCAGGGTGATGTGCTCTACACATCCTAAGGGGGGGGGAGGAGAGGAAACAAATGGAAAGCAGTAAGGAGAAAGGAAAGAGTAGCCAACAGAAATGAACTTTCAAAAACCCTAAAAAATGCGTATTAGAAATTAGGTATTATCCTTATGACTGAAGGTATTTTTATTGAATATATATGTAATACAGAAAGATTCTTCAGTGATGTTAATCTATTCACAATATTTGGTTCTTTTCTGTTTAATGCTAGAAAAAAGGGATTGCAATTGGGAGTAATTAGACAGAGAGAAAAAAAAAGGAGTTCTGTACCTACCAAAAATACATAAGACCTTGTTTAGACTGCGGGAGTAAAGGGACTTTTCAGTCTCATTCTGACAGTATAAACAGGGTATGCTCTTACGCCTAACCTCTTCTGGGCTTTCAACTTAGCAACGAGTGTCCATGATAAAGTCTAATTAGGGGTATATTCTATTCCCTTTTGCACTTACCTTCTTTACAGAACGGAAAGCTCCAGGTGG
>NW_007377783.1:238472-300314 GCF_000475195.1 Diaphorina citri
TTAAATCATCGTTGCTGGATTTGGATAGATTAATTCAATTCAATATTTATTTTATTGTATAAAATTACCCGAAGGTGTTTACAATAACTATTACTATTCTCATTTCCATACCTCATCATCCGTCAATTGAAGTTCGGATCCGTTATGTTGCACTATGAGTTCAAGTCCTACATTCATCTCCCTCAGTCGCTTCCCAGTTGCAGCTATAGGTACCATGCTTAGTGCCAGACGAAATCTTCAGAAACAGCAACAGAAAGTGAAAAATTTGGTGTGAACATCACACAAATCAAGCGTGCCGGGAGGCGCGCGAGCGTCAAGAGTTCGAAGCGCCGCTGCCCGGCCTATATTAACATCTTCTATTGCACGACAGGACAAAAAACAATGAAAATTGGACTTGGGATTGTTGTGTGCCTAAACAAATTTCGACAAAAAAAAAACCATTGCCCATCTCCCTCAGTCGCTTCCCAGTTGCAGCTATAGGTACCATGCTTAGTGCCAGACGAAATCTTCAGAAAACAGCAATAGAAAAAGAAAAATTTGGTGTGAACATCACACAAGCGTGCCGGGAGGCGCGCGAACGTCAAGAGTTCGAAGCGCCGCCACCCGGCCCATATTAACATCTTCTATTGCACGACAGGACAAAAAAACAATGAAAATTGGACTTGGGATTGTTGTGTGCCTAAACAAATTTCGATAAAAAAAAAACCATTGCCACACCAACTTTCGTCAAACTAGTTTCAAAATCGTCGAATTAATATCTCAAACTCGATTTTTTTTTTCGTTCAATTATGATCTGTGATGGAGAGAGACTGTGTGTGTGTCAGTGTGTTTTTTTTTTAATACATTTAATAGAAAATTAACATGTGTGTATTCCTACACACAAAAAACCCACTTTGAGGCTTAGGTGTAGGGGCGGCTGCCCCAAAAGATGGGTTAACGTGTAAATCGAAATTAAAATTGAAAGCAAACCTTGCATTCCGCCACTGTTCGGGGTTCCAGAGGCGTAGTCCGAACAGAATGGTGGAGTCATCCTCACTCAGTAGCGTGGATGAGTAATGGGTGTGAATGAGATTAGAGCTGGAGTCGCTACTGGTGTAGCTAGGACACTCTGGAATAGATAGATAGATAATAATGTATATTTGTATTGAGAATATTGAAATTCCTGTTACAACAAATTGGAGGTTGGCTTAAAAAAAAAAAAATACAAAGTAGGTAAAAACTGATTATAAATTTAACAATTGATTTCCACCTATTATACACCTACAAAATCTAGAGTACAACGAAGAAGTCGCCTGGTAAACAGGAAGGCGTGAGTTCGATCCCAGCCGAGGTTTGGAATTTTACCCTAATTTATTTTAGAAATTTGACCACATAATAATAGAGCTCTAAGGGTTAGGTGGTAGAGAACCCTCCAGCGTAAACCTCGCCTAGTGGTTATCTTCCAGCTTCCACTGAAGAGTCTAATATTATTATTATTGTTATTATTTACAGTAAAACCTTCCTTAACTGACACCTCTGAATAGCGAAGATTTTTTGGGGAAGGGGGAAATTTTTCAACAGTTTCCATTCTCTTGGTTAAAGAAAATGTGTGTTTTTCGTTCATGCAAGTGGCAGAAAATGGTGAAATTTTTCTCCCAGATTGTCACTCATCCATGTACAACCACGCACAAAAGCGGCTTAACTTCAATAACCTGTCAAGAACCGGAGCATTAAATTATGTATTATGTATCTACCAACCTATTTAACGTGTTAATACGGCACTTACCCGGTTGTTCACAGAATGGCACGTTACAATACTCCAGTTTTTTTTAAATACATTTAATAGAAAATTAACATGTGTGTATCTCCGGAGTGTTTTACTTTGGGACGCATGACCTAATATATGGAAAAATGGCCTAATGGTCAAAGATCCCGACATTTGCAACATACATACATACATGTACATGTGTGTATTCCTACACACAAAAAACCCACTTTGAGGCTTAGGTGCAGGGGGGGGCGGCTGCCCCAAAAGATGGGTTAACGTGTAAATCGAAATTAAAATTGAAAGCAAACCTTGCATTCCGCCACTGTTCGGGGTTCCAGAGGCGTAGTCCGAACAGAATGGTGGAGTCATCCTCACTCAGTAGCGTGGATGAGTAATGGGTGTGAACAAGATTAGAGCTGGAGTCGCCACGGGTGTAGCTAGGACACTCTGGAATAGAGAAAAGATGGAGTATTTATTTCCAACAGTTTCCATTCTCTTGGTTAAAGAAAATGTGTGTTTTTCGTTCATGCAAGTGGCAGAAAATGGTGAATTTTTCTCCCAGATTGTCACTCATCCATGTACAACCACGCACAAAAGCGGCTTAACTTCAATAACCTGTCAAGAACCGGAGCATTAGATTATGTATTATGTATCTACCAACCTATTTAACGTGTTACTACGGCACTTACCCGGTTGTTCACAGAATGGCACGTTACAATACTCCACATCATAGCTAGTCTTAGCCAACCTATTTAACGTGATAATACGGCACTTACCCGGTTGTTCACAGAATGGCACGTTACAATACTCCACATCATAGCTAGTCTTAGCCAAGGTCTCTCTCTCTACCAGACACCACGGCCCTGCAGGATCCGCATTCGGGTTTCGGCACCGATTCATCGCGCGTTTCCGGGAGCCTTCGGGAAATCGGTAGTCGGGTAGTTTTCGCTTGTGTTCGTCAGAGGGCAGCAGTGTCGCGTTCGTGTCGGCTTCGTATTTGTGCACGAACTTTTCCGACCAGGGCACGCAGGCGCGGTCCGAGGCAGTTCTGTTGATGTGGCCGCTGTATTCCATGCCTGGCCCTGTGATCCGACAGTCTGGAAGGAGAATGAACGAAGTGAGTTCTCAGTTTTACGATGTTTGTTTCACCATAAAGGTCCGTTCCGTTCCCACTTTTCGTGCGCAAAAAAAAAAAAAAAAAAAACGGACTCATGATAAGTGGGAAGGGGCCTTCACTACCGACCGGAAAAAAAAAAAAAAAAAAAAAAAAAAAAAAAAAACGGATGAAACTCATGATAAGTGGGAACGGGCCTTAACTCCCGAACGGTTTTTCCGATTTTGATGAAATTTGATAGACATTTTATATGTATTTTGGACCCGATGGGGCCTTTTAAGAGTGATTATTACAAAAATGATATGTACACTGTGGACCGGAACATGTTTTCATGGGAAGAATCGTGGCAAAAGCGACGGAACTTTCATTACCCCAAAACTCACCTTCATAAGAGCAGAGCGGTATATCGCAAACATCATCAATGACGTTTGGATCCAGAGTATAACACCAGGGCATGGCGTACTTCTTGTTCGGATTTCGACAGTAGTTCCTCGCCGCCTTTTTGGATCGGTCGGGAAAATCGTCATCCTTCAGCGAAGTGTCCACCTGAAAATTTTGAAGAGAAAGGCATATCAAATGTACAAAGAAGTAGGTATACCTCTCTCGGAGACATAATCTAGCAAATGTTGACCCAACACCTAAATGGGGAGAATATTTAGACCAGATTTCAAAGTTAAAGAGCAGAAAGAAAACATACTTCCACCAAGGAGATATACATTTTCAACTTCATCACACTGGCTATTAAAGCATGGTGTTTACCCACAGAAACTCAAATGTTTACCCACAGAAACCTATGTATGAAAACATCTCCCTTTCATGAGAGATGGACTCTTGTAATATGATACTCTCATCCAGAACTCAGATACATACATTATTTAAAACTTACGGAAGCGCAGGATAGTTTTCTCACACGTAGGATTGTTCCAAACACTTAAAACACAAAAAACTTTATTAAATTGGAGATTTAAGGAGAAAATTATCAAAGAACCGATAAAAAATCAAATAAAGTTCTAATCAAATATCAAAAGTACTTTTAAATTTTCGTGGACTGATCTCAAGAGCCGAGCGTTTTGTTTCACAAGACCACTGAGAAGTTGGCAATGTGTTGGACGTTGGACGATTTCCCCTATTACAAGTTGATTTTTTTTCCATGATCGTTCTAATCAAATATCAAAAGTACTTTTAAATTTTCGTGGACTGATCTCAAGAGCCGAGCGTTTTGTTTTTGTTTCACAAGACCACTGAGAAGTTGGCAATGTGTTGGACGATTTCCCCTATTACAAGTTGATTTTTTTCCATGATCACATGATCGGATCGAAATTGATCAGCCAATCACAGCCAACGAAGTCGTTTGGTTAAAAAATATTCACTTTTCATTCCATGATCACATGATCGGATCGAAATTGATCAGCCAATCACAGCCAACGAAGTCGTTTGGTTAAAAAATATTCACTTTTCATTGGTCGATAGTTTAATGAATTTGCACGTGTAGAGCAAATTGATCGTGTAAACGGAACTTTTTTTTAGGGGAGGGACATGAAGAAGAGCTGACTTCACATCGTAGGTATTTGATTTTAAAAAAAAAAGTTAAAAAGAGACTAGAGAGAAGAAATTTGATTTTTTTGCAGGCAGAAAAGTGTCGATTTCGTCCTTTTCCGGCTAAAACTAAAATGCAAAATCGTTGCGAGTTAGTCCTGTCAATAGTGTGGCTCCTTTCTCCAAAAAAAAAAAAAAAATTAAAAAAGTTAAAAAGAGAGAAGAAATTTGATTTTTTTTGCAGGCAGGAAAGTGTCGATTTCGTCCTTTTCCGGCTAAAACTAAAATGCAAAATCGTTGCGAGTTAGTCCTGTCAATAGTGTGGCTCCTTTCTCCAGATTTAAAAAAAAGTTAAAAAGAGAGAAGAAATTTGATTTTTTTTGCAGGCAGGAAAGTGTCGATTTCGTCTTTTTCCGGCTAAAACTAAAATGCAAAATCGTTGCGAGTTAGTCCTGTCAATAGTGTGGCTCCTTTCTCCACCCCTTTTGGCGGTCTGGTCCTAAAGTCAGAGACTGCTAGTGGAATCTATCTTCACCAAATACCTAACCACCTTGTTCTTATCAATAGGTAAGCAATCAAACAATTTGCCCTCTTTTCTTCTGAAGGTAGGTTCTTACCTCTGTTGGCAGGGCGGCAGGGCCGTATCCAGGATTTTGCCGAGGAGGGTGGGTAGCGGAAGCTCCCAATATCCGAAGCCTGGCCTACATTCAATCAATCAATAGGCCCTACTGCCCGGGGTGGGCCCTGGCCTCAACAATGTGCCTTCATGTGATACGGTCCTTGACCTTGGTTCCCCAGCCGGTTACTCTCTTTGTCCTCAAATCACCCAGCACCTGGTCCATCCATCAAAGTCTTGGTCTTCCTCTTTTCCTTGTAGCAAAGATCTTGGCATTTAAGATCTTTTTGGGCATTCTGGCGTCTTCCATCCTCTGAACGCGTATCCAGGATTTTGCCGAGGAGGGGGGGTAGCGGAAGCTCCCAATATCCGAAGCCTGGCCTACATTCAATCAATCAATCAATAGGCCCTACAGCCCGGGGTGGGCCCTGGCCAGCCTGGCCTCAACAATGTGCCTTCATGTGATACAGTCCTTGACCTTGGTTCCCCAGCCGGTTACTCTCATTGTCCTCAAATCACCCAGCACCTGGTCCATCCATCAAAGTCTTGGTCTTCCTCTTTTCCTTGTAGCAAAGATCTTAGCATTTAAGATCTTTTTTTCAAATCACCCAGCACCTGGTCCATCCATCAAAGTCTTGGTCTTCCTCTTTTCCTTGTAGCAAAGATCTTAGCATTTAAGATCTTTTTGGGCATTCTGGCGTCTTCCATCCTTTGAACGTGCCCAAACCAATGGAGTCTTTGGGATTTCATGAATTTCACAATATCTTCACTGTTCAGTATTTCTAATATTTCCTGGTTGGCTGAACGTGCCCAAACCAATGGAGTCTTTGGAATTTCATGAATTTCACAATATCTTCACTGTTCAGTATTTCTAATATTTCCTGGTTGGTGCGGATACACCATTCTACCCAAGAAGTAATATTATCCTCCTTGTTCCAGCAACTATAAAGAGACAAGGTAATGAGTCTTGATTGATATCTTCTATTAATGAAACTACTGCTTGGTGCCAAGAGATATCTAGAAGAGTTAGAACTAAAAAAGAAGAAAGAAATGGAGCCTGAAGATCATGAAGAGGAAAACAACTTTACCGTGGCAGAGCAGAAAACTTTGGAAATGAAGCTACTCGTGTCCGTAGTGTTACATCCATTGGATTATGCCAAAAATTTGATAATGGTAAGTATGCCTAGTCACATTTTGAGATGAGTCATATTTTAATATCAACCTTTATGGTAGGTACTTCTGCCAAGGAGATAGGTATGAATTTTCAACACATTAGAACTAAAAAAGAAGAAAAAAATGGAGCCTGAAGATCATGAAGAGGAAAACAACTTTACCGTGGCAGAGCAGAAAACTTTGGAAATGAAGCTACTTGTGTCCGTAGTGTTACATCCATTGGATTATGCCAAAAATTTGATAATGGTAAGTATGTCTAGTCACATTTTGAGATGAGTCATATTTTAATATCAACCTTTATGGTAGGTACTTCTGCCAAGGAGATAGGTATGAATTTTCAACACCCACTCTGCCAAAGCTCCATGGTGTTTACCCACAGAAACCTATGTATGGAAACATTGCCCTTTATTTTACTATCAATCTTTGTGGTACCTACATACTTCCATCATTATTAATATTTGACCACTTTTCATCATAAATACTTAACTACTAAGTAGTACGTATAATTAATAAGTTAAACAAAAAACACAGAAGTAGGGGTATTTTTACTCATTTAAAATACACACTTTGTAAGAGTAAAAAAAAAGAAAATTTATTTTTTAAAGCAATAAATATCATTTTTTAAATGGTAATACTACTTAAAATTTATATTTAATAAGCTTCTTATTTCTTACATATAATGAATCTACTAATAAATAGCTACTCAAGTAAACATTAGATTTGTTTTTCCTTTCAGTAACTAGGTATCTAATTGAAACAGATTTTTCCGAATTTCATTTTCCAAAAGAGTATCCATCTACTACTTAACTATTTACATTTCTCACCTTTGATGAAGTTAATTCCATTATATTTTACCTACTACCAACATACATTAAACATCATTGAGTATGATTTGAAAATAATTAATTCAATTTCATCAAAGTACTTACTAATTTAGAAAATATTTTTGCCAGAATAGTACATGAAAATTAAATCTAATATATAAAAATGAATATTTGTTTGTGTGTGTGTGTTTGTTCAAACTTTATGCCTGGCCAAACCGCTCATCCAATTGCTATGAAACTTTGTCAACTTATTGCTTGCACTTATTTTTGCCAGAATAGTACATGAAAATTAAATCTAATATATAAAAATGAATATTTGTTTTTGTGTGTGTGTGTTTGTTCAAACTTTATGCCTGGCCAAACCGCTCATCCAATTGCTATGAAACTTTGTCAACTTATTGCTTGCACTTCTTGTAATATTTTCATGGTATGTACCTACATATGTATTTATTTATCTAATTTCAGATGGGATATGAACCACTGCCTCCCTATCAGTCATATTGGTTTGGCAAACCATATTATTTGTACCCCAACGTACTCAAGTATGGTAAGAATCCAAATTTGTTTCTCTCTCTCTAAAAAAAAGTTATAGCAATTGTCTGCTTCAGGGATGACCTTAAATTGGTGGAAATATTGCATATCTGGCTAATGAATTGTTTAAAGCGTCATTTACCCATTTCCCCTGGCCTAATGTGGTTTACTTTAAACTCTGTCAGTCTACTTATTAAACAGCCCTTGTATTTGTTCCCAGTTCGCCACATTTATTCTGTGGATGGAGTCTTGGGATGTTTCCGAGGGATTGTATGCAAGTCTTCAGCTCTAGTTGTACAAAATACTTTAATCACCTACTTTGACAAGAAATATCCTGCTCCACAAATAGGGTAAGATTTTCTTCTCCTTTGTCTCTGCCACTGGGATGACATTTTGATATTTAGGTACATATGTACATAATTATGATGTCATGTTAGGATTTTGTGTAACTCTCACACAAACTGAACTTTACACAAACACAGGCTTAAAGTAGTCAAGGAGATATCACTTCGTGTATCAGTCTAAAATCTTTAATCTCTGTATCTATTCTTCTATTTATTTTCATTATCTATATCTTCATCTTCTCCTTTCCCCTTTTTACCATCCTATATTTGGTTGGTTGGAAGAGTATACTGTGTGAGAATCTTGCCATAAAGCCTTGAAAAAATAGTATTGTTCTTATCTAAGTAAGTATTCTTACCTTTCCTTTATGGCTCTCATTTTGTTGCCCTCATAGAGATTCGCTCCAATCCAAGTTGAAAAGGAACATTGTTGTCAAATGCATTTGTACACTGGCTTCACATCCACTCCAAATGATGGCGGTTCGATGCATGGCTCAGTTTGTTGGTAGAGAGAGACTCTACTCGGAATGGAATCCTTTGGCCAACCTATTGACCATTTTGAAACTGGAGGGGCTAGCAGGTAAGATTTTTTTTAAAGGTGTTTGATAGATAGAACTGTAACTGCTAAGATTTTCATCCCGGAATCGAGAGGAAAACAGGATAGGAGAAAGTCAGCCATTCCGAGACCGAACATTATCCCATCAGGATAAAATCCGCCTCGGGCGGGAATCGAACCCGCGGTCTAGTGCTTGACATGTTTTTCCTCTGTAACACTTAATATTGCATTATATCTTTGGCAAAATGAAAATTAATTCAAACATCTCCAACCTTCTCCACAGGTCTGTTTAAAGGCTTCTGGGCCAAGCTCCTAGGGGAGGTAGCCCTAGTGACGGCCAGTGTGGTAATCGTCCACAGCATTCACAGAATGATAAAGAGTAACTCTGACAGCGACAACTCAGAGAAGTCCATGGTGTTCGTGTCCACCGTCGTCAACTTTGCCTGCGTGTCCTATTTCTATCCGTACAATGTTGTGTCAACCACCATGAGTGTGAACGGGGCTGGGTGAGTACGAGGGATAGAATCGCGGGTTCGAATCCCATCCACGACATGAACATTTGCTTTTGCCGATTGGTACACCATTTCTTAC
Source organism: Diaphorina citri (assembly GCF_000475195.1). Taxonomy (NCBI): domain Eukaryota; kingdom Metazoa; phylum Arthropoda; class Insecta; order Hemiptera; family Psyllidae; genus Diaphorina; species Diaphorina citri. The sequence goes on from NW_007377783.1 coordinate 247,502, forward strand.
GTAAATTGGTGCAGGGAATTTTTGTCAGTTTTCCTAATACATTAACACTAATGAACTAATAATATTACTACAAAGTTATAAGCTTTCCGGAACCAAGTGAGTCTCGTTTCAGAGGTTTTCGCATGTGGCTTTCGTCGTAGTGCGGACCTCGCGCTACGACACGACACCTGAAGATACGATGCGGATTCAATCCTACACGAACCTATGAAAATGATATAGACCACTCATACTGGAGGTGACCTAGTCAATTCTAATGTGAAAAGTCTATGTTTATCATTTCCATAGGATTGGGCTGCCCTTCCAATGTGTGAGAGGCCTCAGATGTATTTTCCCAGGCTAGGGAGTCAACAGGTTTTAAATTCTCAACTTGCTTCCCAAGTTTGACTCTCGCGTCGTCTAAATCCACATTGAATAATATGTAATATCAAATTTTATACTGTCATTTAAATTCACCGTTAATTTTACCCATAATTTTGACTTTCACTCTTTCTCTTTCCCAGATTGTCAATCGGGCAGCCTCCCATGAGCCCAATCTTCGCCAACACCCACCACTGTTATACCTACCTGAGCTTGTCGTCATAATTCATGACTCCCGCTTCGTTTGTTTGTGCGCAAGCGTTTCTGCACATTTTGACGTGAAATCTGACGTCACAACTTTGAACTTTTTCATTAGAACGGCAATTAAAAATTGAATTTTCGACCTTTTAAAGCTTTAAGGTTACTTTTTCCGAGTTTTGACCTAAGATTCGGATTTTTCACAACATTTTACGTAGGAATCGACCTATTATTAATATTATTTTCCAATTGCAACTCCTCCATTAGTCAACTAGTAAAAAATAAGAAAGGGGGAAAAAGATTCACTTACAAGTTGAAAGGTTTTCCTATGGGGAACCATTCCTGTTCGGGGTGATGGGCAGGATCAAAATCATACTCAAACACTGGTTCCTTGCTGTCGAACACATGGTGAAAAACTTTGGTAACACTCCTATCCCAGGTGCTTTGGAAGAAAGATAAACCTGCGGGGGTCAAATTGTCCTGGTGCTTCCTGTAGAAGGCTTCGTTGTTGAATGTTCTTTCCTTAGGGGACACCCTGTAAAAATGCACCATGGAAATTTTAATACATGTTCCCAAATACTAGTCAGCACCTAAGAGCTTTGCATAGCTGATGAGTAAAGCCCGGACCTTTGCATATTGCATATTTTGACGATTTTTAGGGATTTTGCATATTTGGACATTTTCCTGCATATTTGAGCAAAATCGGCTAAATTTTGCATATTTCGAGGGTTTTTGAGGTTAGGGCACTGTTTAAAATCCAGAAGACAAACATGTTTTTCCTCTGTAACACTTAATATTGTATTATATCTTTGGCAAAATGAAAATTAATTCAAACATCTCCAACCTTCTCCACAGGTCTGTTTAAAGGCTTCTGGGCCAAGCTCCTAGATTTTTGAGGAAAAAAAGTAAAATTTCCCCAAGTTGAGTTAGTACTTCCAAAGTGCCCTTTGTAAAAACCCACAAAATGAAAAAGTAACAATTATTTTTGTTTTTAGTCGCGCGTGGCGTTTTTGAGGAAAAAAAGTAAAATTTCCCTAAGTTGAGTTAGTACTTCCAAAGTGCCCTTTGTAAAAACCCACAAAATGAAAAAGTAACAATTATTTTTGTTTTTAGTCGCGCGTGGCGGCATGAACATCAAAGAGCCCGAAAAATCCTGGACTAGAATTCCTGAAGCAAGTTAATAGTTACATGGAAAGGGAAAAGAGTTACCAAATACCAGATGGTTTGAGCATTTCCCCGGCACTCTTCAAGTTCTGTTCCCTGACATCTGTTGATGTAGAAAGGTCTTTTTCTCACTACAAACTTATTTTGAGTGACAGACGACACTCATTGGTGCCATCTCATTTGGAACAATACCTAAGTAACTGTTTCATTTACAAAACCCAGTAGTGAGTAGGTAGGTACTTAGGTAGAACATGAAAAACTCTTGTAGAAAATTCTTGCCAAACTTTTTTAACTTTGTTAACAGGCGGAGGTGTGCATTCATAATGTTGTTATTTAATATCATGAACAGCATTGTGGATGTTCCCTCCGCAAAGTACCAAATACCAGATGGTTTGAGCATTTCCCCGGCACTTTCAAGTTCTGTTCCCTGACATCTGTTGATGTAGAAAGGTCTTTTTCTCACTACAAACTTATTTTGAGTGACAGACGAGACTCATTGGTGCCATCTCATTTGGAACAATACCTAAGTAACTGTTTCATTTACAAAACCCAGTAGTGAGTAGGTAGGTACTTAGGTAGAATATGAAAAACTCTAGAAAATTCTTGCCAAAATTTTTTAACTTTGTTAACAGGCGGAGGTGTGCATTCATAATGTTGTTATTTAATATCATGAACAGCATTGTGGATGTTCCCTCCGCAATGGAGTACATTTTTATAAATTTTAGGTTTGGCGTTTTCCTGCATCTTTTTGCATATTTTGGGGGTTTCGCTTGTATATGCAACTGCATATTTCGGCCTTTTTTTGCTGCATAAAATCCGGGCTCTACTGATGAGTTACAATGAGACGAAACGCCCGTGCTCCAGCCTAGTTAACTTGAAGGGTAGCACGGCTGCTTAGATTGCGGGTTGGATTACAGCCTGGAGTGACCTTTACCCAATACAGATAAGGTTCGTTTTTGAAATGACCAGCTTTGTCCTAGCCTGTCCTCTCTTCGATTTTTGGAATAAGACCTCCATTGTTAGTTCCCTTGATCAAAACTCTTCAAAACAAGAAGAAGAAAAAGTACAACTTCCAAAATATTAGTCAGCACCTGAGAGCCTTGCCTAACTAAGTTACATTGAGAAACACGCCCTAGGCCACTCAAAGGTGTTGATAAAAGTACCTAAATTGAAAAGAAGCCAGTACTCACCCCTTTATAACATCCAGTTTGATTGGAGTCTTCTGTTTGTACAATAAAAATGCATATCTCTGATATCCACATCTTTACACATCTCTATTACCTACTCAAAAGCAAAAGCAAGACTTGGGCTTATTGCAAGTTTATGGCATTGACATGTACCATGTAGGACGAGCTGTATTTTTGCAGTAAAATACATGCTGGAATTCCCAACGTAATTTAGGAAATGGGAAAAATATTGTTGAAATACCGTTTTCAAGCTTCGACATTTAAAAAGGTTTTTTTTTTTCCACCAGCCTAGTTATCTTGGAGGTAGGTACTGGATTAAAGTAGCTACTCAGTTGTACTCACTGCTGAGTGGACCCCGAAAGAGTTTGCTGTGACTTGGGACCTCCCACTCAAGCTTGTTTTCCAGGAATTGAACAGTTTTGTCATTTCTTCTAGGTACCTTGTATCTTAGTATGGGTTTGTCACACATAATGTCTGAGTAATGGAAAGTAAAAACTTGTTAACTTGGATCTCAGAGAAGAACATACCGTGGAAATCTGATGACTTGCTGCCTGCTGCTACTACAACAACAACTTGTTAACTTAAGAACTTACACAAGCCAGTGTATGTACTGGGAGTCGGGATCTTCTAGATGTCCATCCATACCAATGCCACCAGCCTAGTTATCTTGGAGGTAGGTACTGGATTAAAGTAGCTACTCAGTTGTACTCACTGCTGAGTGGACCCCGAATGCCGAAAAAAACTTCGACCCCGCAGGGAATCGAACTCGGGACCTTCGGCGTGCAAGTGTGAGACCCAATCGGCCACGGAGGTAGTTTTGGTTTCCAAATTTATCTTCTGATAATTATTCACATGATACACATTCTATGGTATTGAAAGCTACATAGGGAAAAGAGTGGAGAGAATGGAAGTGAGGGGCAAAAAAGGGCGAGGTAGGCCGAAGAAAAGGTGGAAAGATTGTGTGAATCAAGACCTGGGTGAGAAAAATTTATCAGGACCTGAGGTACAAAAAAGGGCGAGGTAGGCCGAAGAAAAGGTGGAAAGATTGTGTGAATCAAGACCTGGGTGAGAAAAATTTATCAGGACCTGAGGTACACAACAGGGCTGCCTAGAAGAGACTGACAAGAAACGCCGACCCTATTTAAATAGGAAAAGGCTAGGAAGAAGAAGAGGACACATGCCATGGTATTCTCATTGTTCTACTTGTCCAGGAACTCGTTGATCCTGCCCCATCTCAGTCTGTCCATCTGTTCCTTCTGGTTCAACCAAGCAATGAAACTCAATGTCCACAATGCATCGGGGGAGCTTTTGAAGCCCACTATTGGTTTTGATAAGGCCTGGAAAAGCAACATCATTCTGTAGATACCTACTTACTTAAAAGTTCAAAACTTATTGAGACTTTATTTTTTATTTATTTATTATCATTATTATTTTTACAAAGGTAGAACAATTATACCAACAATTATTTTGTTGACATTATTTTTTGCACACAGACAAGATAAGATTTTTTTTTTTAATTACCTGGGTGGGTGTAACAATATTGCCTCTATGTACGGGAATAATTTTCCCATCCTCTCCCTGATACCCAACATCAAGCATTACCACTGGGTAGAAGTATGCAAGACCAAACAGATGATCAAAAATCTTGTAATGATCAGCAGCTGCATGGATGTGTTGAATGGCAGAGTTTGCTTCCCACTCCTTGGCTACATCTTCCAGGGGGATTTGGACTAAAAAATAAATAAAGAAAAACAAATTGATACAATCAATCCAATTTTCAGGGACCGAGCAAGTAAAATCGTTCTGTGTAAATGACAAAATGACCCCTCATGGTAAAAGGCTACCTAATAATGTTTAATTTTACATTTATTTCTCATAGTTATAGGAAAAGAACTTGAAGTAAAGTGACAAAAAGTAATAAAACATTTATATTGCATTCTTTACTACAGTTATATGTTATAATATAATTTCTCATTTTCCTTTATTTTCCTAATCACGGGTTTAAATAATGAATAACACCATCTCGGAGTTGGGGCCCTGGAGTTTTACAATACCCTCTCATGTCTTATAGACAAAACCCATGTGTTAGCTAACAGCAGCAACAACAGCAACACAACAACAACAACAATACACAGTTCAGTATTGTGGAAACTCCGATCTAGGCCTCTTAATTTTACCTACTAGAGATGCGACTTTTGACCAACGCCAGCTCGGAGTTGGGGCCCTGGAGTTTTACAATACCCTCTCATGTCCTATAGACAAAACCCATATGTTAGCTAACAGCAGCAACAACAGCAACACAACAACAACAACAACAACAATACACAGTTCAGTATTGTGGAAACTCCGATCTAGGCCTCTTAATTTTACCTACTAGAGATGCGACTTTTGACTCATCTTTGGGATAGTGATGGGACTCGAGTGAGATTTTTCAACTCGATTATTTTCTACTCGATTATTTTCCAACTCGAGTTGTAACTCGAGTGGAAAGAAGCCAGTACTCACCCCTTTATAACATCCAGTTTGATTGGAGTCTTCTGTTTGTACAATAAAAATGCATATCTCTGATATCCAAGACCTCTCAGAGGAAACGGTTGAAAATATTTGCATACTTCATCACCTTTGTGAATCTCATTGCCTGGAATATTGCTCCTGAAATGAAAAGTGTAACTTTGAGTTTGCTGTGACTTGGGACCTCCCACTTGAGCTTGTTTTCCAGGAAATGAAACAGTTTTGTCATTCCTTCTAGGTACCTTGTATCTTAGTATGGGTTTGTCACACATAATGTCCAAGTAATGAAAAGTAAAAACTTGTTAACTTGGATCTCAGAGAAGAACATACCGTGGAAATCTGATGACTTGCTGCCTGCTGCTGCTACTACAAAAACAACTTGTTAACTTAAGAACTTACACAAGCCAGTGTATGTACTGGGAGTCGGGATCTTCTAGATGTCCATCCATACCAATGAAACTTGAGTAATGGAAAGTAAAAACTGGTTAACTTGGATCTCAGAGAAGAACATACCGTGGAAATCTGATGACTTGCTGCCTGCTGCTACTACAACAACAACAACTTGTTAACTTAAGAACTTACACAAGCCAGTGTATGTACTGGGAGTCGGGATCTTCTAGATGTCCATCCATACCAATGTTGGGATTGAATCCCAACTGAACTACTCAGTAAAAGGAACTACTCTTTTTTTTCAACTCGCTCTTTGACTCCCGACTCTTCTCTGATACTTTCTACGCAGGGCACATGCGGCCTAAGGCAGGTGAAAAACAGAAAAGAAAAAGATAATAATAAAAGATTCAATTTGAATTCTTTTATTATTATCTTTGAAGACTTAACAGGAAGAGAGAAGAAAAAATTATCAGTTCTTGACAAAAGCTAATTAGATTTTCGGACCTCAAATGGAATATTAAATGATTTTGTTTGGGTTTAACCGAAAACTTGTTAAGTTTCGATACATATTATATTTGTTAAAATTAGAAGAAGACTTAACAGGAAGAGAGAAGAAAAAATTATCAGTTCTTGACAAAAGCTAATTAGATTTTCGGACCTCAAATGGAATCTTACATTTTGAATATGTTCCCTATGGTCAATCTAGCAAATGCTGGAGGTGAAGGTTCAATTCCCATTCACACATGTGTTTATGAGTACCTATCCCCTCTCAAAGATGTCCTCCAATTACTCAGTTGTTTTTATGATTGCACGCCGAATTCGAAGCAAAAAAATTGAAAAACTTCGACTGTGCAGGAAAGTTTGAATCGGGACCTCCGAAATGAAACTCAGAAGGTACTACCTTACACTTACCTTATGTGGGGACTGTGATAGCCAGGATTGACAGGCCCGGCCTGATCTAGTGCTTGATTTTAATCCGAAGAAGTCTGTTCCCAGTCCGGAAATCTTACAGGCTAGAATAAAAAAAAAAATACTTTTTATTCGATTTTATAAAAATTTAATAAATTAAAAATGTTTGGCTGGACTTGAAGTGGCTAGACATTTAGGCAAGATATTGTTTGATATCACGGGAGAATCCCGTTCTGAGCATTTTCTTGATCAAAAGATTGGTCTGGCCATCCAGAGAGGGAACGCTTCTTAGGGTCTCTACCGGAGCTCGGAGGGGAGAAATTTCAGTGAATTTTTCAAATAGGTATCACTAACCTGCAGACTGACAGAATCTCGGTTTACAGTACTCCTTTTTCACTTGAACTTTGTGCGAGGAGTTCAAAGTGTCCAGCATGGTAAAACAATAAGGTCCATTAGGGTCTTTGGTTGGATTTCGACACAAGTTCTCCGCTTCCAATTTGGATTTGTCCGGGAAATTAGCATGATCCATCTGAAATTTTTACATTCTATTCTATCTATTTTTTACATTCTATGAAATTTTTACATTCTATTCTATCTGGGGGCGGGGGTATGTATAAGGGGCCACCCTTATCCTCCCCGCGTCCTTCTGAGGGGTTGGGTGGACTAGTGTATGTGCTGTCTTAGCCTAAGTTAATATTTATTTTTTACTGTTACTGTTCTTATTCTTATGTTAAACATTCGTTCCTGGATCGGCTGGCTTTCCTCTTTCCTGTCTTTCTTCTCTCTTCGCTCTCCGGGACGAAGTACCTAAAAAAAATGAGTTAAAGTCCCTCTATCAATTCTAAAAAAAAAAAAAAAATTTGAAAAATAAATAGAGCACAATCATTACTATTATAATCACATTGGCCAGCCTCTAGTTAGTTTGGAGGGTAGAGCGCCCGGTTCGGATTTTATCCTAAACAGATAAGATTAGTTCCCAAAACGGCTAGCTTTCTCCTATCGTGTCCTTCTTATTCACGAAACAAATATTACCTACCCATGATTTAACTCCATACACAAAAAGCCCAACTCCATAGACAAAAAGCCCACTATGACGGTGTGTTTATGTACTGGGCTGAGATAGGCCATTCTCGGCCTTTCTCGGCGTGTGGAAAATGATGTGGTAACTTAACACAGAGCCTTCATGAGCGTGTAAAGTTGGCGGGAAATTCGAAATTTTGATTTTTTTTCCGCAACGCGTACAATCTGAATTCATTTTTTACTTTTTATCTCTAGTTTGCACGTTTATATTATACTTTTCATTTAAATTATATATTACAAACAAGCGAATTACAAAGCAAACAAAAATAAATATAAAATAAATTTTAAAAATTGCCGCCGGGACAGAGGGTTAGAAAAAATGCCCAACAATCCCACGCTATCCTTGCTTAGGTTACCACTCCAATGCAAAACTGTAGAAACAATATCCTATCTCACCTCGTCCGAGCTCATCTCAGCCCTGTACATAAACACACCCTGAGGCTTAGGTGTTGGGGCAATTGCCCCAAGGGATGGGTTAAGCTTATACGAATATTTTTTTTTTCTTTTTCACTTACCTGAGGAAAACTCCTATGATTCCAAGGCAGACAGGGATTGCCCGCAGCGGATACCCATTGAGTTCCATTATAATCCTGAGCCATATCGTCCATAATACACTCTGGTCGTACTGCCTTAGGTACAACAGCCGAACCTGAAGTAATAGATAGGGAGCTTTAATTTATATTATGTATATTTATGGTTAAGTGAAATATGTAATAGATAGGGAGCTATATAATATTTATGTGGTAATGAAACCCGCGTTCTAGCGTTTACAAGGCAGACGCGCTATCAACCAAGCTAGATCCGTAGTGGCATTTTTTTAAAGACTAGGCTGGCATTTTTTTTAGATCCGAATATTACGCAAAGTTCTCTCACCATTCGGCTGACAGTACAAAGTCCAATGAGCGACAGTTTGAGATGCAATACTAAACCAGCGGGTCTTTCTAATACTCAGATGTTCATAGGATAGAAACAGTTGGCCTTCTGGTTGATCTTCCGTGGACCAATAAGCTTGAAGCTTATCTCCAATGACACTGTGACAAACCAGAAGATTTCGAATTAAAATTATTCAAAAATCGTACTTTGCTAGAGTTTCCAAAGTTCATTTATTATTATTATTATTATTATTATTATTTTAAAATGCTAATTTTGATCTTCTTCTTTTCCCTTGTACAGACGGGGTTGGCGTTTTTCGTCAGCGTCTCAATCAGCCCTGGGGTGATTGCTTTAGGCTAACGTTTGGTTATGGCTACTTAAAAAATCCCATAACTTGGCTGAGATTGTACACAAGCCCTCCTGATTACCATGCGTCTCACGAAATGCGAAATCCCTTTATGGAATAGTCCCCAGGTATTATTATTTTAAAATGCTAATTTTGATCTTCTTCTTTTCCCTTGTTCAGACGGGGTTGGCGTTTTTCGTCAGCGTCTCAATCAGCCCTGGGGTGATTGCTTTGGGCTAAAGTTTGGTTATGGCTGCTTAAAAAGTCCCATTTTTAATAAAATTCCATAACTTGGCTGAGATTGTACACAAGCCCTCCTGATTACCATGCGTCTCACGAAATGCGAAATCCCTTTATGGAATAGTCCCCAGGTACACATACGTTGAATATGCGACATCCCTTTATGGAACAGCCCCGAGTAATAGGTACACATACGTTATCTTGACGTTGGTGAACTTCCAATAGGTCAAAATATCAGGCACATAGGTCGTCACCACAATCTCTTCCACCGAATAATAGGTACACATACGTTATCTTGACGTTGGTGAACTTCCAATAGGTCAAAATATCAGGCACATAGGTCGTCACCACAATCTCTTCCCCTTTCTCACTCGACAAGGTGAGCACGGTCTTGTTGAACATGCCCGCGAGCACAACGCTTACGCTCGGGTAGGGGACACCAGGGCCGGGTCTAAGTGTTATGATAGCATGCGCCCGAGTAATAGGTACACATACGTTATCTTGACGTTGGTGAACTTCCAATACGTCAAAATATCAGGCACATAGGTCGTCACCACAATCTCTTCCCCTTTCTCACTCGACAAGGTGAGTACGGTCTTGTTGAACATGCCCGCGAGCACAACGCTTACGCTCGGGTAGGGGACACCAGGGCCGGGTCTAAGTGTTATGATAGCATGCGCGTGGGCTCGCACGTATAGGGAGAGCTCGTAGCCTTTGAATGGCGCTCGCTTGAGAGGCCACAGACGAGAGGGAGAGGTGTGCAGGGTGATGTGCTCTACACATCCTAGGGGGGGGGGAGAGGAAACAATGGAAAGCAGTAAGGAGAAAGGAAAGAGTAGCCAACAGAAATGAACTTTCAAAAACCCTAAAAAATGCGTATTAGAAATTAGGTATTATCCTTATGACTGAAGGTATTTTTATTGAATATATATGTAATACAGAAAGATTCTTCAGTGATGTTAATCTATTCACAATATTTGGTTCTTTTCTGTTTAATGCTAGAAAAAAGGGATTGCAATTGGGAGTAATTAGACAGAGAGAAAAAAAAAGGAGTTCTGTACCTACCAAAAATACATAAGACCTTGTTTAGACTGCGGGAGTAAAGGGACTTTTCAGTCTCATTCTGACAGCTAAAAAATGCGTATTAGAAATTAGGTATTATCCTTATGACCGAAGGTATTTTTATTGAATATATGTCATACAGAAAGATTCTTCAGTGATGTTAATCTATTCACAATATTTGGTTCTTTTCCGTTTAATGCTAGAAAAAAGGGATTGCGATTGGGAGTAATAAGACAGAGAGAAAAAAAGGAGTTCTGTACCTACCAAAAATACATAAGACCTTGTTTAGACTGCGGGAGTAAAGGGACTTTTCAGTCTCATTCTGACAGTATAAACAGGGTATACTCTTACGCCTAACCTCTTCTGGGCTTTCAACTTAGCAACGAGTGTCCATGATAAAGTCTAATTAGGGGTATATTCTATTCCCTTTTGCACTTACCTTCTTTACAGAACGGAAAGCTCCAGGTGGTGGCGACACCCAGTATGCTTACATATTTCCACGCCTAACCTCTTCTGGGCTTTCAACTTAGCAACGAGTGTCCATGATAAAGTAAGTCTAATTAGGGATACACTCTATTCTGTTTTGCACTTACCTTCTTTACAGAACGGAAAGCTCCAGGTGGCGGCGACACCCTGTATGCTCACATACTTCCAGACCCCCCTGTATAATCCTATCAGAGTTGAAGCGTCCTCATTGTACTCTTGAATCCAAAGCGGTTTAACATTGCCTCGGAACCCGAAGGATATGAATCCACCTGCCCAGTTGATAGCGAAATATTTCACCGCTGTCGAAACGATGAGACTGTCGCTGGGCGAAAATTCAGGTTCCTGGAAATAAACGGAAAGCTCCAGGTGGCGGCGACACCCTGTATGCTCACATACTTCCAGATCCCCCTGTATAATCCTATCAGAGTTGAAGCGTCTTCATTGTACTCTTGAATCCAAAGCGGTTTAACATTGCCTCGGAACCCGAAGGATATAAATCCACCTGCCCAGTTGATAGCGAAATATTTCACCGCTGTCGAAACGATGAGACTGTCGCTGGGCGAAAATTCAGGTTCCTGGAAATCATAAATATATATAAAAATCACCGAGGTGCTAGTTTTAAAATCTAGCAAAGTGACATCTTCTTCTTTGCCTTTTTCCGTGCACAGACGGGGTCGGCGGTTTTCGTTAGCCTCTCAGTCAGCCCTACTAGGGTGATTGCTTTGGGCTGACATTTGGTTTTGAAATAAAAAAGTCGATGAAACACTCATCATGAAAAAAAAAAAAAAAAAAAAAAATACTGACAGGGAAGTCCAGAAAAACTTCTGGCCACGTCTCCCTTATATTCGGTTCCAGAATGGGTCAGCTTGCACTTTTTTAAATCCCTCAGGGGATTATAATCATCCTCGTAGCAAAAAACACTCGATAGTATCAGTGCAAATGAGATACCTTTTCGAAAAAGCAGATACATGTGAATTATTAATTCCAATAAGGTTCAGAAGTCACGTCAATGGAAAATTGCTACAAAAGGGAGCTGTCAGCTGTCACAAATACTAAACTTACTATGAAGTGAAGGTAAACTCAGAGTTCACACTTTTAAACCAAAAGATTAAACAACTAGCAATCGGGATTTAATAGAAATTTAATCCATCTGGATTAACCAATCAGATTGGCTGATCTTAGTTCAAATTCAAAATTTGATTAAAAGATCAGATTTCCTATCGAATTTGACTAATTTTGATCGTAATCTCAAAGAGTGGCTTCAGGGATAGTTAATCCTTAAACGTTGAAACGTCCTCATTGTACTCTTGAATCCAAAGCGGTTTAACATTGCCTCGGAACCCGAAGGATATAAATCCACCTGCCCAGTTGATAGCGAAATATTTCACCGCTGTCGAAACGATGAGACTGTCGCTGGGCGAAAATTCAGGTTCCTGGAAATCATAAATATATATAAAAATCACCGAGGTGCTAGTTTTAAAATCTAGCAAAGTGACATCTTCTTCTTTGCCTTTTTCCGTGCACAGACGGGGTCGGCGGTTTTCGTTAGCCTCTCAGTCAGCCCTACTAGGGTGATTGCTTTGGGCTGACATTTGGTTTTGAAATAAAAAAGTCGATGACTTCACACCTGAGCTGAGAAAAACCTAGTATTTTCTTACACATACTCGTACTCATACAAGGAAGAAGCACAGAGTTGTCACTAGATTTCAAGACGAAGCAGGGGACTTTATACAAAATCACTGGATACACTCCGTGAAAAGTTTTTACTTTTTTTTCGTGTTAACAATGAAGTGGCTAAAATACTGCTGGGTTCAGTTCGAAATTAAGCAGAGGACAAGTGTTTCAAAATGTCACAAATTTATTGATCACCACAACTACTTACTTAATCATTATTAATATTTGATTACTTTTCATCATAAATACTTAACTACTAAGTAGTACGTATAATTAATAAGTTAAACAAAAAACACAGAAGTAGGGGTATTTTTACTCATTTAAAATACACACTTTGTAAGAGTAAAAAAAAAGAAAATTTATTTTTTAAAGCAATAAATATCATTTTTTAAATGGTAATACTACTTAAAATTTATATTTAATAAGCTTCTTATTTCTTACATATAATGAATCTACTAATAAATAGCTACTCAAGTAAACATTAGATTTGTTTTTCCTTTCAGTAACTAGGTATCTAATTGAAACAGATTTTTCCGAATTTCATTTTCCAAAAGAGTATCCATCTACTACTTAACTATTTACATTTCTCACCTTTGATGAAGTTAATTCCATTATATTTTACCTACTACCAACATACATTAAACATCATTGAGTATGATTTGAAAATAATTAATTCAATTTCATCAAAGTACTTACTAATTTAGAAAAATATTTTTGCCAGAATAGTACATGAAAATTAAATCTAATATATAAAAATGAATATTTGTTTTTGTGTGTGTGTGTGTTTGTTCAAACTTTATGCCTGGCCAAACCGCTCATCCAATTGCTATGAAACTTTGTAAACTTATTGCTTGCACTCCCGTGAAGGTTATAGGCTATTTTCTGGTTCGTTTTTGTTAAGCTACGCCGAGCAAGACCACTAAATGGGTGAGTGACATGAGTTCCATAAGAAATACACAGGAAGCAGAGACTGTGAGAGAGAAATGTTCCACTCTCGACCAACATTTTGAGTTTTGTTTATGTTTTTAGTTTTAGTTTGATAACTACGCAGCTAATAGGGAGTGTGCAGCACGACCGTATTTTTTAATATTTTCTACAAGTTTGGCCATGCCTCGGGAAGAACTAGCACAATTCCAGAGCAAAGCAACGGAATTCAGCTAGTAATAGATAACAAACAAATAATTATGTACTTAAGTCAAATTTTATGGATTGGTGTTGTGACAATATAATTATTTTTACTAACCTTTTGAATGATAGACATTATAACTATGTATCTCTAATTTCATAGGTATTACAGCAGTATGTAACCTTCAGTTTGAGAGGGGTTGTTAAAGTACAAACTTACAAATGTAGATGTTAAAAATTAATGCAAAAGGGTTATTTCATTCTGACTTCAGCCAAACTTGGACCATCACAATTCTACAGAATCTAACCAATATATTGATAAATATCTAGACTCTAAGGACTTCTAGATATTTGTTATAACATATTGCTATCCAGTCAGGCTGAGTGGCTCCCCATTGAATCTGATTAATCTCCCCACCAGCTGCTGTGTAAGCAAGGATTGGATCCTCAATAGCTCTAGGCATTTGCTGAATATCCCAGATGAGAGCCTGATGATCATCCCCTGCTGTACAAATGTGACAAGATGAGTGAGGGGCCCAGGCAATGCCATTGACACAAGCTCTATGATTGTTCAATCTGGCTACTGGAGTACAAGGTACTCTCACATCAAGTATAATGACTTCACATGCATTCATAGCAACCATGGCCAAGTAGTTTGGATCTTGTTTGTTCCAAGCTAGTCTGAGAAGAGGTGTATGCTGAGGATCTTCATAGATGATTGTAGAGTGTTCCAAATGTCTCAAGTCAAACATGCGAACAGACCCTTCTGCTCCAACAGAGGCAAACATATCTCTGCCACCACCAGCTCTACTGAATGCAATGTCATACACTTCTTTGTCATGGGCTATAAGTTGAGTCTTCACATGTCCACTGACTGAATTAACACGACCCACTACTTGATTTGTTTCCAAACACCAGATAGTGCAAGTTGTGTCAATACTTGATGTACCCAATAAGTTAGGGTCCACTTCATTCCAATCAAATGATGTGAGTGGGGCACAGAAATCAGAGTTCTTGTTATTATTGAGAATACATTCTAGTCTTGTCTCAGGCTCTCCTGCTCTCCAAACCCTCAGATAATCTCCACTGGTTGCAAGAAGATCAGGAAATACGCCTTTCCTATCAGGAATCCACATGATTTTGGTGGTGGGATAAGGGTGGTCAATGGTGCTCTTGGGCCCAAACTCTGATATGTCTTCATTGAGAGCAACAATCTGAACTTTGTTGTTGTATTCTTCAACATAGCTCCCAATTGCTAACCTGAAGAGCTTGTCTGGCCGAACAGACCAGTTCATACTGTACAGAGGCCAGGGAGCCTCATACTTGTAGATTTCCTTCTGAGTGGTGGGTGGAACACCACTGGCATGTCCCGCCATCATCGGAACGCTAAGAATTTTACTTTATTCTAATTTAGAACATTTTTTAACCAAGAGAAGAGTTATGTGTCCTCAGATACTCTCAATGCCTGGCCCTGTGATCCGACAGTCTGGAAGGAGAATGAACGAAGTGAGTTCTCAGTTTTGCGATGTTTGTTTCACCATAAAGACCCGTTCCCACTTTTCGTGCGGAAAAAAATCGTGTCGTGCGTAAGTAGGAACACTCTCATTTGAATATTACTTACAAAACATTCAGGAAAAAAAAAAAAAAAAAAATCGGATGAAACTCATGATAAGTGGGAACGGGCCTTAACTCCCGATTTTGATGAAATAATGAAATTTGATAGACATTTTATATGTATTTTGGACCCGATGGAGCCTTTTAAGAGTGATTATTACAAAAACGATATGTACACTGTGGACCGGAATATGTTTTTATGGGAAGAATCGTAGCAAAAGCGACGGAACTTTCATTACCCCAAAACTCACCTTCATAAGAGCAGAGCGGTATATCGCAAACATCATCAATGACGTTTGGATCCAGAGTATAACACCAGGGCATGGCGTACTTCTTGTTCGGATTTCGACAGTAGTTCCTCGCCGCCTTTTTGGATCGGTCGGGAAAATCGTCATCCTTCAGCGAAGTGTCCACCTGAAAATTTGGAAGAGAAAGGCATATTAAATGAACAAAGAAGTAGGTATACCTCTTTCGGAGACATAATCTAGCAAATGTTGACCCAACACCTAAATGGGGAGAATATTTAGACCAGATTTCAAAGTTAAGAAGAGAAAGGCATACCAAATGAACAAAGAAGTAGGTTGGAATAGGACTTAAATTGTTAATCTCCTCTTTAAATAAAACACATAAAAAAAAGAAGTATAGGTATACCTCTTTCGGAGACATAATCTAGCAAATGTTGACCCAACACCTAAATGGGGAGAATATTTAGACCAGATTTCAAAGTTAAAGAGCAGAAAGAAAATGAGGACCTAGAGAATTTTTCTTTTTCTTCTACTACTTCTGGATCCCGAGATAAATCGATTTAAAAAATACCGGTAAATCTTAAACTCTGACGTCACGGCATATGCTCCCGTAAAGGTTTGTGTGAAAGGGCTATTACTTACCGCATGTAGAGGGTTCGAGGAGTCCCAATACTGACAAGGAAGTCCAGAAAAACTTCTGGCCACGTCTCCCTTATATTCGCTTCCAGAATGGGTCAGCTTGCACTTTTTTAAATCTCTCAGAGGATTGTAATCATCTTCGTAGCAAAAAACACTCGATAGTATCAGTACAAGTGAGATACCTTTTCGAAAAAGCAGATACATGTGAATTATTAATTCCAATAAGGTTCAGAAGTCACGTCAATGGAAAATTGCTACAAAACGGGAGCTGTCACAAATAATAAACTTACTATGAAGAGTAGGTAAACTCAGAGTTCACACTTTTAAACCAAAAGATTAAACAATTAGCAATTGGGATTTAATAGAAATTTAATCCATCTGGATTAACCAATCGGATTGGCTGATCTTAGTTCAAATTCAAAGTTTGATTAAAAGATCAGATTTCCTATCGAATTTGACTAATTTTGATCGTAATCTCAAAGAGTGGCTTCAGGGATAGTTAATCCTTAAACCTTGGGTTAAAACTCCCAAGTGTGACCCCAGGTAGGTATTGCTACTAATCTCTGACCTGTCTCTCAAGCCAAGACACCACCTAAGTAAACGTGAATACAAATAAAATCAGAAATATTACAAAACCGATAGTTTAAATTCACTTCACACCTGAGCTGAGAAAAACCTAGTATTTTCTTACACATACTCATACAGGGAAGAAGCACAGAGTTGTCACTAGATTTCAAGACGAAGCAGGGGACTTTATACAAAATCACTAGATACACTCTGTGAAAAGTTTTTACTTTTTTTTCGTGTTAACAATGAAGTGGCTAAAATACTGCTGGGTTCAGTTCGAAATTAAGCAGACACTCTGTGAAAAGTTTTTACTTTTTTTTCGTGTTAACAATGAAGTGGCTAAAATACTGCTGGGTTCAGTTCGAAATTAAGCAGAGGACAAGTGTTTGAAAATGTCACAAATTTATTGATCACCACAACTACTTAATGATTATTAATATTTGACCACTTTTCATCATAAATACTTAACTACTAAGTAGTACGTATAATTAATAAGGTAAACAAAAAACACAGAAGTAGGGGTATTTTTACTCATTTAAAATACACACTTTGCAAGAGTAAAAAAAAGAAAATTTATTTTTTAAAGCAATAAATATCATTTTTTAAATGGTAATACTACTTAAAAAAAAAGTTATAGCAATTGTCTGCTTCAGGGATGACCTTAAATTGGTGGAAATATTGCATATGTGGCTAATGAATTGTTTAAAGCGTCATTTACCCATTTCCCCTGGCCTAATGTGGTTTACTTTAAACTCTGTCAGTCTACTTATTAAACAAAAAAAAGTTATAGCAATTGTCTGCTTCAGGGATGACCTTAAATTGGTGGAAATATTGCATATCTGGCTAATGAATCTAAAAAAAAGTTATAGCAATTGTCTGCTTCAGGGATGACCTTAAATTGGTGGAAATATTGCATATCTGGCTAATGAATTGTTTAAAGCGTCATTTACCCATTTCCCCTGGCCTAATGTGGTTTACTTTAAACTCTGTCAGTCTACTTATTAAACAGCCCTTGTATTTGTTCCCAGTTCGCCACATTTATTCTGTGGATGGAGTCTTGGGATGTTTCCGAGGGATTGTATGCAAGTCTTCAGCTCTAGTTGTACAAAATACTTTAATCACCTACTTTGACAAGAAATATCCTGCTCCACAAATAGGGTAAGATTTTCTTCTCCTTTGTCTATCTCCTCTGAGTCTAAGTCCATGTTCTGTGCCACTGGGATGACATTTTGATATTTAGGTACATATGTACATAATTATGATGTCATGTTAGGATTTTGTGTAACTCTCACACAAACTGAACTTTACACAAACACAGGCTTAAAGTAGTCAAGGAGATATCACTTCGTGTATCAGTCTAAAATCTTTAATCTCTGTATCTATTCTTCTATTTATTTTCATTATCTATATCTTCATCTTCTCCTTTCCCCTTTTTACTATCCTATATTTGGTTGGTTGGAAGAGTATACTGTGTGAGAATCTTGCCATAAAGCCTTGAAGAAATAGTATTGTTCTTATCTAAGTAAGTATTCTTACCTTTCCTTTATGGCTCTCATTTTGTTGCCCTCATAGAGATTCGCTCCAATCCCATCCTATATTTGGTTGGTTGGAAGAGTATACTGTGTGAGAATCTTGCCATAAAGCCTTGAAAAAATAGTATTGTTCTTATCTAAGTAAGTATTCTTACCTTTCCTTTATGGCTCTCATTTTGTTGCCCTCATAGAGATCTTTTTACTATCCTATATTTGGTTGGTTGGAAGAGTATACTGTGTGAGAATCTTGCCACAAAGCCTTGAAAAAATAGTATTGTTCTTATCTAAGTAAGTATTCTTACCTTTCCTTTATGGCTCTCATTTTGTTGCCCTCATAGAGATTCGCTCCAATCCAAGTTGAAAAGGAACATTGTTGTCAAATGCATTTGTACACTGGCTTCACATCCACTCCAAATGATGGCGGTTCGATGCATGGCTCAGTTTGTTGGTAGAGAGAGACTCTACTCGGAATGGAATCCTTTGGCCAACCTATTGACCATTGTGAAACTGGAGGGGCTAGCAGGTAAGATTTTTTTTAAAGATGTTTGATAGATAGAACTGTAACTGCTAAGATTTTCATCCCGGAATCGAGAGGAAAACAGGATAGGAGAAAGTCAGCCATTCCGAGACCGAACATTATCCCATCAGGATAAAATCCGCCTCGGGCGGGAATCGAACCCGCGGTCTAGTGCTTACAAGCTAAGCTAACTAGGTCGCGTCTAAATTCCCTTCCTCTGTAATAGTAAATACCCCCCCAGAGCGGTCAACGTCAAAGAAGAAGCGGAAGCAGCAGAAAATGATGGAAAATTTGACGTTTTTCAAAGTCAAATATCTCCGGCTAAACTTAACCGATTTTGATGATTTTTTTTCAACTCAGTCTATTTCATGCCCCAACACACACACGCAATCCGTTTTCTTCCATCATTTGTAGTTGTCCCTCTACAACTACCTGAAAACGGCTACTTTCCCATAGGGGCAAAGACCTAAGATGTTAGTCCCCTCTTAAAATAAATGCTTAAAAAAAAAAAAAAATTCACCGTTAATTTTACCCATAATTTTGACTTTCTCTTTCCCAGATTGTCAATCGGGCAGCCTCCCATGAGCCCAATCTTCGCCAACACCCACCACTGTTATACCTACCTGAGCTACATGAATCAGTTGAAGCGGGGATCCAATCTGTTCTACCGATGGGTACCCACTGTGTCCAGGTCTGACGATATACTCAAGCTGAGATCTGCCTAATAGAAGTTACATTCGAGTCAATTGTGTTGTGAAAGCTCTGAAGAGCTTAAAGCAGGGTCCTTACGTTGGAAATGTCGGGTAATGTTGTACGACAATATCTCCTAAATGTGGACGTGTTAAGACCCGTTCTCACTTGTGAGTTTCATCCGATTTTTTTCCAACGTCCTGTAGGCATTGTAATTTAAATTTATTCGTATTGTAATTTAAAATTTCCACTACATACAGCACGATTTTTTTTTCCGAACGACAGTTGGGAAGGGGCCTTTAGAAAACTGTCGTATCACGTCCACATTTAGGAAATATTGTCGTACAACATTTTCATCTGACATTTCCAACCTAAGTGTGGACCCTGCTTAAGTAATTTTACCCATAATTTTGACTTTCTCTCTTTCTCTTTCCCAGATTGTCAATCGGGCAGCCTCCCATGAGCCCAATCTTCGCCAACACCCACCACTGTTATACCTACCTGAGCTACATGAATCAGTTGAAGCGGGGATCCAATCTGTTCTACCGATGGGTACCCACTGTGTCCAGGTCTGACGATATACTCAAGCTGAGATCTGCCTAATAGAAGTTACATTCGAGTCAATTGTGTTGTGAAAGCTCTGAAGAGCTAAAAGCAGGGTCCTTACGTTGGAAATGTCGGGTAATGTTGTACGACAATGTCTCCTAAATGTGGACGTGTTAAGACCAGTTCTCACTTGTCGTGAGTTTCATCCGATTTTTTTTCCAACGTCCTGTAGGCATTGTAATTTAAATTTATTTGTATTGTAATTTAAAATTTCCACTACATACAGCACGATTTTTTTTCCAACGTCCTGTAGGCATTGTAATTTAAATTTATTTGTATTGTAATTTAAAATTTCCACTACATACAGCACGATTTTTCGTTCTCACTTGTCGTGAGTTTCATCCGATTTTTTTCCAACGTCCTGTAGGCATTGTAATTTAAATTTATTTGTATTGTAATTTAAAATTTCCACTACATACAGCACGATTTTTTTCCGAACGACAGTTGGGAAGGGGCCTTTAGAGAACTGTCGTATCACGTCCACATTTAGGAAATATTGTCGTACAACATTTTCATCTGACATTTCCAACCTAAGTGTGGACCCTGCTTAAGGAACGACAGTTGGGAAGGGGCCTTTAGATAACTGTCGTATCACGTCCACATTTAGGAAATATTGTCGTACAACATTTTCATCTGACATTTCCAACCTAAGTGTGGACCCTGCTTAAGGGGTTTCCAGTGGTTATGTGAGGTTCAACACTACCATCTCACTGACTGTCCCAAACAGGATATTCTTCCAAGTGCTAAGGTCATAATTGAAGTCAGGTTTTTGCCACTTACTGCTGATTCCATGTAGAATTGCCAAAATTTGTTTGGTAAATTATTTCCAACCAAAAGAGGTTTGCCACCTCTCAAAAAGAAAGATATTTGTTTTCTTGCTTTGGGGCTTATCCCTTGAAAGGGATGGTGTAAAATTGTACATTATAAGCTTTTGCAGCAGGGTCTTTTCAAGTTTTTCGCATGATTTCCCCATATTATTTTCACTTGTAGCTTGTAAACAACATCATCCCTTTCAGGAATTTGTTCCAGACTGCCTCTTCTATTTTCAAGTAGCTTTATTATTTGTTTTCATTTTGTTTCAATATTTCTAAGTGTTTAAAAAGACTTACATTAGAAGGTTTTCTAATTGAAAACTATTCCATTTTACTCAGAAGATAACAAAAGATTCAATCCAATTCTCCAGACTGCCTCTTCTATTTTCAAGTAGCTTTATTATTTGTTTTCATTTTGTTTCAATATTTCCAAGTGTTTAAAAAGACTTACATTAGAAGGTTTTCTAATTGAAAACTATTCCATTTTACTCAGAAGATAACAAAAGATTCAATCCAATTTTCAGGGACCGAGCAAGTAAAATCGTTCTGTGTAAATGACAAAATGACCCCTCATGGTAAAAGGCTACCTAATAATGTTTAATTTTACATTTATTTCTCATAGTTATAGGAAAAGAACTTGAAGTAAAGTGACAAAAAGTAATAAAACATTTATATTGCATTCTTTACTACAGTTATATGTTATAATATAATTTCTCATTTTCCTTTATTTTCCTAATCACGGGTTTAAATAATGAACAACGCCAGCTCGGAGTTGGGGCCCTGGAGTTTTACAATACCCTCTCATGTCCTATAGACAAAACCCATATGTTAGCTAACAGCAGCAACAACAGCAACACAACAACAACAACAATACACAGTTCAGTATTGTGGAAACTCCGATCTAGGCCTCTTAATTTTACCTACTAGAGATGCGACTTTTGACTCATCTTTGGGATTGAATCCCAACTGAGCTACTCAGTAAAAGGAACTACTCTTTTTTTCAACTCGCTCTTTGACTCCCGACTCTTCTCTGATACTTTCTACGCAGGGCACATGCGGCCTAAGGCAGGTGAAAAACAGAAAAGAAAAGTATAATAATAAAAGATTCAAATTTGAATCTTTTATTATTATCTTTTTCTTTTCTGTTTTTCACCTGCCTTAGGCCCGGATTCAAAGATCAAATCGGACGGTATGATGGGGGGGGGGTATTTTGATTTGCCATTTTTGACGAAAAACGCCATCTCTCTCACTCAAATGTAGAAAGAAAAAGACAGAAAACTCTCGGTCTCGTACAGCATACAGCTGGTTATTGTTTATTGTATAGGGAACTAAAGAGCGAGTTACAAGTTTTGAAAGAACTACTCTTGAGGATCTAGTTCACTGAAAAGAGTAGTTCATTTTTTTAGCTCAATGCATCTTTACACATCTCTATTACCTACTCAAAAGCAAAAGCAAGACTTGGGCTTATTGCAAGTTTATGGCATTGACATGTACCATGTAGGACGAGCTGTATTTTTGCAGTAAAATACATGCTGGAATTCCCAACGTAATTTAGGAAATGGGAAAAATATTGTTGAAATACCGTTTTCAAGCTTCGACATTTAAAAAGGTTTTTTTTTTTCCACCAGCCTAGTTATCTTGGAGGTAGGTACTGGATTAAAGTAGCTACTCAGTTGTACTCACTGCTGAGTGGACCCCGAATGCCGAAAAAAACTTCGACCCCGCAGGGAATCGAACTCGGGACCTTCGGCGTGCAAGTGTGAGACCCAATCGGCCACGGAGGTAGTTTTGGTTTCCAAATTTATCTTCTGATAATTATTCACATGATACACATTCTATGGTATTGAAAGCTACATAGGGAAAAGAGTGGAGAGAATGGAAGTGAGGGGGAAAAAAGGGCGAGGTAGGCCGAAGAAAAGGTGGAAAGATTGTGTGAATCAAGACCTGGGTGAGAAAAATTTATCAGGACCTGAGGTACACAACAGGGCTGTCTAGAAGAGACTGACAAGAAACGCCGACCCTATTTAAATAGGAAAAGGCTAGGAAGAAGAAGAGGACACATTCTATGGTATTCTCATTGTTCTACTTATCCAGGAACTCGTTGATCCTGCCCCATCTCAGTCTGTCCATCTGTTCCTTCTGGTTCAACCAAGATGGCTTCTCCTTATCGTGGGGCGTTAGACCTGGATACTTGAGGGGAGGGGCAGGGGGGCGGAAGGGGTCCGTGGCCTTGAACTTCTTCACCAAATATTCCTTGGCTATCTGCTTCGGATCCCGGTATCGGTCCAAGTATCTGAAATTTAAAATTAAATTTCTCTATATGATAGGGACGAGACCAAATACCGACTTGAGTATAAGTGGCCATGGCAGTAAGTAAGTAATTTGATAGGACAATATAAAAATAAAAAAATCAAATCAAATCATGAATCTTTGTGGTAAAGCAGAGAGCTTTTTCACAACTTTGTGGGTATCACAAGTCTTTCATTTACTCTTGGAGGGACTAGCAGGTAAGATTTTTTTAAAGATGTTTGATAGATAGAACTGTAAGTAACTGCTAAGATTTTCATCCCGGAATCGAGAGGAAAACAGGATAGGAGAAAGTCAGCCATTCCGAGACCGAACATTATCCCATCAGGATAAAATCCGCCCCGGGCGGGAATCGAACCCGCGGTCTAGTGCTTACAAGCTAAGCTAACTAGGTCGCGTCTAAATTCCCTTCCTCTGTAATAGTAAATACCCCCCCAGAGCGGTCAACGTCAAAGAAGAAGCGGAAGCAGCAGAAAATGATGGAAAATTTGACGTTTTTCAAAGTCAAATATCTCCGGCTAAACTTAACCGATTTTGATGATTTTTTTTCAACTCAGTCTATTTCATGCCCCAACACACACACGCAATCCGTTTTCTTCCATCATTTGTAGTTGTCCCTCTACAACTACCTGAAAACGGCTACTTTCCCTGTCGCGTATATCTCAAGTAGCGCGGTCAAACTTACTTGACTTGGCGGGAAACATGTTTGTCTTGTTTGAGGGACTTTAAACTGGGAGTAGACCAGCTGCTGGCTCTTAAGTTCGTGCTAAGCATAGTCTCAAGGAATTTGATTGGTCAATTTTGACTTGAGATTGAGACTGATCTAAGAACGGTCATTCTTGTTCATAAATACGAGTGTTAGTCTGGCTGGGGGTCTACTCCCTGTGCCCTAAATCACCAAAGTATGGAAAAGTATTTTAGAAGTGTAATAGCCAATGGAAAAGCAATCAAATCAAATCATGAATCTTTGTGGTAAAGCAGAGAGCTTTTTCACAACTTTGTGGGTATCACAAGTCTTTCATTTACTCAACCATCATATTTATTATCGCTCGTCTCTTCGGCTTGTAATGCCGCCACTGGTTGCTACTCGATTAAAGTAGCTACTCAATTGTCCTCACGAGGCTGAGTGCACCCCGAACTCCAAGCACAGAGCTGAAAAAAACCACGGCCCCGCCGGAAATCGAGCCCGAACCTCCTGCGTGCAAGCCTAGTGTGATACCCACTCCGCCACGGAGGTTGCCCTGATAGGACAATATATGCTTTATATTAGGTACAGGTAGATACGTTTACATCACATTAAACAATAGGTGATACGATCCACTGGATCGAAAATTGATTTCACTTGATCACAGAAAAAAAATCAACTGAATGCTGATTGGTCGAAAAAACTGTATTTACGGCCCCGCCGGAAATCGAACCCGGACCTCCTGCGTGCAAGCCTAGTGTGATACCCACTCGGCCACGGAGGTTGCCCTGATAGGACAATATATGCTTTATATTAGGTACAGGTAGATACGTTTACATCACATTAAACAATAGGTGATACAAAATACCTATTACAGGTTAAGGATTTTTTTTCTTCTACGAATTCTAGATTCCGAGATAAATCGATTTAAAAAATACCGGTAAATCTTAAACTTTGACGTCACGGCATACGCTCTCGTAGGCGATGACGTCATAATTCATGACTCCCGCTTCGTTTGTTTGTGCGCAAGCGTTTCTGACCGTTTTCTGTTTTCTCTTTTCTTTGAAGGATTTTCAACTTTTTCAAGCAGTTTTTCATCTTTTCTCATGATTTTATTGTTCTAATAATGTAAAAAAGTTTAAATTTGGACTGCCGAGTACATATTCGTATTTCTTTCACCTTCCACCCCTCTCTGGTTCATAGGTGAAAAGCTCATCGGTAGAACCCATCGTCACTCTCTGTGGCCATCCTATCATTAAAGTGAGTAGGTAGGTATAATCATTTATGTACAATCTACAATGCAAATGTCTTGAAGCGTGTGGCACCTCATCTTGCTATGCCCCAGGCCACTAGTAGTACTGCAATTCTGTTTTTAACTCAAATGTTTCAGGTACCTACCTATGGAATAGTTGCACTGAATATGGATTACCGTTTTCTGTTTTCTTTGAAGGATTTTCAACTTTTTCAAGCAGTTTTTCAACTTTTCTCATGATTTTATTGTTCTAATAATGTAAAAAAGTTTAAATTTGGACTGCCGAGTACATATTCGTATTTCTTCCACCTTCCACCCCTCTCTGGTTCATAGGTGAAAAGCTCATCGGTAGAACCCATCGTCACTAACTCTGTGGCCATCCTATCATTAAAGTGAGTAGGTAGGTATAATCATTTATGTACAATGCAAATGTATTGAAGCGTGTGGCACCTCATCTTGCCAAGCCCCAGGCCACTAGTAGTACTGCAATTCTGTTTTTAACTCAAATGTTTCAGGTACCTACCTATGGAATAGTTGCACTGAATATGGATTCCCGACTATCAAATGGTCTAAGTGGTGATTCTGAACATTTGTCCAGGATTAACTATGGTGAGTACCTACTTTCTTTTCACTTTTATTGTGTATTAAAAAGCAATCAAAACAAGGAAGTATTAACACAAATGCTTTGCAAGTTTTTGAAATATGTACTTGAAACCAAAAAATACGTTCAGTATTTTATATAGGCTCAGTGGGGAGTAGCTACTCAAACCTGTCATTAACATACTGTGCTATTAACACAAATGCTTTGCAAGTTTTTGACATATGTACTTGAAACCAAAAAATACGTTCAGTATTTTATATAGGCTCAGTGGGGAGTAGCTACTCAAACCTGTCATTAACATACTGTGTTCTTTTTTACAGACCTGCTTTCTGATTCAGACCGAAGTATTCCAAAATTTGATAGTGAGATCTCCTCCATTCTCCAAAGTGGAAACTCATCAGTTTCAACCAATTTTTGTATTGGAAAAACCTCTCTGGATGTTACAAGCAATACACAACAAAAGTAAGTTTTTCCTTAAGGCATGTCTAAACATAGTTGATTGATCATGAAGGCTTGGCTGATGTTGACTGAAACCATACACTGCCTTGACAACATAGATTCAAAGACAAGGTTGTCTATGTGTGGACAGTGGACACAGCTTAAGGCTATCTTGAAATCAGAATTGATATTAATGCCCCTCCCCCCCTCCCCCCATTCTTTCTGTTTTAACACATTTCAAACATAATTATTTCAGATCTGCTCTAGCTCCATCTCCAGATATTCAGTGTTTGCGCAGAGTTCTAGTTGAAAGTTCACAAAATGCTCTACCATCTCCTCCGGAATTTGTTACAAAACAAGGGAACAAGAGGTGAGACATTAAAGATTCTTACTTGTATGTAACAAAATCTATACTAGATAAAGCCCTCTCTACAGGTATCTATTTGTCTTCCTCACACTTTTACCAATAAATTATGTAATTACATAGGTACCTACTTACTTCTTTATGTAGGTAGCCTTTACTTTAAACTACACTTACATCACTGGATTCAAACCAACATCAACTGAAAGGCATAAATGGTTACTTCATCAGATCACACATAGGCTTGTAATTTTACCAACAGGTACCTACTTACTTCTTTATGTAGGTAGCCTTTACTTTAAACTACACTTACTTACATCACTGGATTCAAACCAACATCAACTGAAAGGCATAAATGGTTACTTCATCAGATCACACATAGGCTTGTAATTTTACCAAAAACCAAAATGGACTTTGGGTACCTACCATCAGTACCTACTATTAATAGCATATACTTACATACATAGGTATTAGAGCAGATTATACTTATTTCAACAATATAAACATAAATGATATTTATTTCTATCATTACAGAAGATCATCCAACAACTTTGAGGACTATTACCCTGCACCTGATGTTAAGAAAAGGAGATCATCAAGAGAAAGTGAATTCAGGAATTCAAAAAGACCCAGGAAATCAATATTTATTAAAGCTATCCCGAATACATCAGCAGACTCTTCAAAATTCAATGATACAGTTGTTGATGTGTCAGAAATTCCAGATATTTCTGACTTTGAAAAGTCAAGTCGTGCCGATGATAAGAGATCAACAAGACACACATCTGTTTGTTCAAATGCAGAAGCTAATACTACAGCAGATATGTCGTCACTGGAATCATTTGATGTGTCCTCTATTGCACATGCTACAGTAAATACTTCAGAACTTGCGTCTCAACCAAGAACTAAACTTCCAAGGAAATCAATATTCACTACAGTAAATACTTCAGAACTTGCGTCTCAACCAAGAACTAAACTTCCAAGGAAATCAATATTCCAACCATTAGCAACAAACGGGACTTCCAATATTGATGAAACATATAACAGCGACTCTTTTGATATAACAAAGTCTCAAGATTCAAATGATGCCATCAAAACTAATAATGCAACAAAACCTCGAAAATCTGTTTTCGTAAAAAATACTGAAACAATTTTAAGTGATGTGTCTGATATTAATGATGTAACTTTTACAAAATCACAACCTTGTAATGAAACTCAAAACCAAGATGACTCGGAGGTTGTCACTTCCAAAATTAATGATGATACATGTAACATCGAATCTTTTGATATAACAAAGTTTAATAGTGACAAAACGGAATTAACAAAGCCTCGCAAACCTGTTTTTGTAAAGAATACTGAAACAATATTGAGTGACGTTTCTGGTAAGGGCGAAGTTATTGAAAACGAAAAAGCTAAATCAAGTCAAGATGAAATGTGCAGAAAGTCAATGTTTCCCCGGCTTGTACAGCATAACACAGATGTTGTTACCTCAGAACTTACAAATATATCCGACATTGAAAATTCCGGTGATACAATGATACATTATTCTCAATTCAATGTCTTCTCCTCCTTCTTCTTTGCCTTTTCCCATGTTCAGATGGGGTTGGCATTTGTTGTTGGCCTCTCAATCAGCTGTAGAGTGATTGCTTCGAGGCCAACTGGGTTTTGGCTCAACCTTCACTGTTGATATGGCATAAGGAACCTACTCAAGAAAAAACAAGACTTGGGCTTATTGCAAGTTTATGGCATTGACATGTACCATGTAGGACGAGTTGTATTTTTGCAGTAAAATACATGCTGGAATTCCCAACGTAATTTAGGAAATGGGAAAAATATTGTTGAAATACCGTTTTCAAGCTTCGCATAAGGAAATTTGGACTAGTCTACTTTCTGTTTATAGTACCCTACCTAGATGCTGATCTACTCTCTATTTACAGTCCCTCAACCAGACTTTGATACATTATGAGAGTAACAGAGGTATTAAAAGAAATGTGAAATAGGTATGTACTTACACAGCATTACAATAATAATAGTGCTTAAGCTATAAAGTTATAGTTGTGGGTAAAACCTGATTGGGTATTAGAGCAGATTATACTTATTTAAACAATATAAACATAAATGAAATTTATTTCTATCATTACAGAAGATCATCCAACAACTTTGAGGACTATTACCCTGCACCTGATGTTAAGAAAAGGAGATCATCAAGAGGCACTTGTTCCGATGCAGAAATTATGGGAGATGTGTCATCACTGGAAACATTTGATGTGTCTTCTATTGCACATGCTACAGTAAATACTTCTGAACTTGTGTCTCAACCAAGGAATGATCTTCCAAGGAAATCAATATTCCAACCAATAGCTATAAATGATACTTCTAACATTGATGATGAAACATGTAACATGGACTCTTTTGATATAACAAAGTCTCAAGATTCAAATGATGCCATCAAAACTAATATTGCAACAAAACCTCGAAAATCTGTTTTTGTAAAAAATATGGAAACCATTTTGAATGACTCTACTGACATTGATGATGTAATATTAACAAAATCTCAACCTTGTAGTGAAACTCAAAACCCAGATGACTCGGAGGGTAAATCTGATATAAAGAGACCCAGGAAATCGATATTTGTTAAAGCTGCCCCAAATTCATCATCAGACGCATCAGAAATGGATAACATTTCATTCTCAAAGTCTGTAAATGCCACCAGACTTGGTGAAACTAATGTAACTTTCTCAAAATCTCAAACTTGTAGTGAGACAAACCTGATTACTAAAGATGTGATTAAGGACTTGTGCTATTAAGGTGTTTTTTTTTTTAATTCAAAAATCATTACAAACAACTTACACTGATTTTTCTGAGAAAGTCTCTTGAGATTTTCATCAGCTTGAAGTTTCCTTAAAACCTGATTACTAAAGATGTGATTAAGGACTTGTGCTATTAAGGTGTGATTTTTTTTTTAATTCAAAAATCATTACAAACAACTTACACTGATTTTTCTGAGAAAGTCTCTTGAGATTTTCATCAGCTTGAAGTTTCTTGAGGTGTTCAATTCTTTCTTTTGTATTGGTAGACCTCCTTGTCTTTGCAGGGACTGCAAAGCCTATGTTTACTTTGTTGTAGAGTTCAGGATCTTTATAATTTTGTTCTGGGGGGAATGAGAGAACATGGAAAGTTAATAGTATGACATAATAGAAGTTAATAATAAATAAAGGTAATAGAAGGGAGATTCCTTTCTATGAGATCATAGAAAGGTATAAAAGAGGTAATCAAAGGGAGTGTTATTCCCTTTATGGAATGGATGGAAGTATTCTCCTTTTTATGAGGTGATACATTCATAGCACAGAGAACATGGAAAGTTAATAGTATGACATAATAGAAGTTAATAATAAATAAAGGTAATAGAAGGGATAAAAGAGGTAATCAAAGGGAGTGTTATTCCCTTTATGGAATGGATGGAAGTATTCTCCTTTTTATGAGGTGATACATTCATAGCACTATTTTACATTATTATCAATATTAATAATGAGATTATCGATTGTGCTTTCCTTTCTACTTCACCAGAATTCAAAACTTGGTTAGATCTACATAAAAATACATACCTTCCAAATGTCTCTCCAAAATTATCAATATTAACCTTTTGCGGACAGATTCATGTGTCACATGAAATCATGGTTCCGCCATTATGGTAGGAGAAAAATAACTTAGATCTGGCGATACAAGGTATTAAAAGAAATGTGAAATAGGTATGTACTTACACAGCATTACAATAATAATAATGCTTAAGCTATAAAGTTATAGTTGTGGGTAAAACCCGATTACTAAAGATGTGATTAAGGACTTGTGCTATTAAGGTGTTTTTTTTTTTAATTCAAAAATCATTAAAAACAACTTACACTGATTTTTCTGAGAAAGTCTCTTGAGATTTTCATCAGCTTGAAGTTTCTTAAGGTGTTCAATTCTTTCCTTTGTATTGGTAGACCTCCTTGTCTTTGCAGGGACTGCAAAGCCTATGTTTACTTTGTTGTAGAGTTCAGGATCTTTATAATTTTGTTGAAGTGAATTCAGGAATTCAAAAAGACCCAGGAAATCAATATTTATTAAAGCTATCCCAAATACATCAGCAGACTCTTCAAAATTCAATGATACAGTTGTTGATGTGTCAGAAATTCCAGATATTTCTGACTTTGAAAAGTCAAGTCGTGCCGATGATAAGAGATCAACAAGACACACATCTGTTTGTTCAAATGCAGAAGCTAATACTACAGCAGATATGTCGTCACTGGAATCATTTGATGTGTCCTCTATTGCACATGCTACAGTAAATACTTCAGAACTTGCGTCTCAACCAAGAACTAAACTTCCAAGGAAATCAATATTCCAACCATTAGCAACAAACGGGACTTCCAATATTGATGAAACATATAACAGCGACTCTTTTGATATAACAAAGTCTCAAGATTCAAATGATGCCATCAAAACTAATAATGCAACAAAACCTCGAAAATCTGTTTTCGTAAAAAATACTGAAACAATTTTAAGTGATGTGTCTGATATTAATGATGTAACTTTTACAAAATCACAACCTTGTAATGAAACTCAAAACCAAGATGACTCGGAGGGTGTCATTTCCGAAATTAATGATGATACATGTAACACCGAATCTTTTGATATAACAAAGTCTAATAGTGACACAACGGAATTAATAAAGCCTCGCAAATCTGTTTTTGTAAAGAATACTGAAACAATTTTGAGTGACGTTTCTGGTAAGGGCGAAGTTATTGAAAACGAAAAAGCTAAATCAAGTCAAGATAAAATGTGCAGAAAGTCAATGATTCCCCGGCTTGTACAGCATAACACAGATGTTGTTACCTCAGAACTTACAAATATATCCGACATTGAAAATTCCGATGATGTGAACAGCCATCAACAAAATCATGAAACTACTAATATTAATGATGAAACATATAACATCGACTCTTTTGATATATCAAAGTCTCAAGAGTCAAATAACATTTCATTCTCAAAGTCTGTAAATGCCACCAGACTTGGTGAAACTAATGTAACTTTCTCAAAATCTCAAACTTGTAGTGAGACTCAACTCTCAAATGAATCAGGAAGTGAATTCAGGAATTCAAAAAGACCCAGGAAATCAATATTTATTAAAGCTATCCCAAACACATCAGCAGACTCTTCAAAATTCAATGATACAGTTGTTGATGTGTCAGAAATTCCAGATATTTCTGACTTTGAAAAGTCAAGTCGTGCCGATGATAAGAGATCAACAAGACACACATCTGTTTGTTCAAATGCAGAAGCTATTACTACAGCAGATATGTCGTCACTGGAATCTCATGATGTGTCCTCTATTGCACATGCTACAGTAAATACTTCAGAACTTGCGTCTCAACCAAGAACTAAACTTCCAAGGAAATCAATATTCCAACCATTAGCAACAAACGAGACTTTCAATATTGATGAAACATATAACAGCGACTCTTTTGATATAACAAAGTCTCAAGATTCAAAAGATGCCATCAAAACTAATAATGCAACAAAACCTCGAAAATCTGTTTTCGTAAAAAATACAGAAACCATTTTAAGTGACTCTACTGATATCGATGATGTAATTTTCACAAAGTCTCAACCTTGTAATGAAACTCAAAACCAAGATGACTCGGAGGGTGTCATTTCCGAAATTAATGATGATACATGTAACACCGAATCTTTTGATATAACAAAGTCTAATAGTGACACAACGGAATTAATAAAGCCTCGCAAATCTGTTTTTGTAAAGAATACTGAAACAATTTTGAGTGACGTTTCTGGTAAGGGCGAAGTTATTGAAAACGAAAAAGCTAAATCAAGTCAAGATAAAATGTGCAGAAAATCAATGATTCCCCGGCTTGTACAGCATAACACAGATGTTGTTACCTCAGAACTTACAAATATATCCGACATTGAAAATTCCGATGATGTGAACAGCCATCAACAAAATCATGAAACTACTAATATTAATGATGAAACATATAACATCGACTCTTTTGATATATCAAAGTCTCAAGAGTCAAATAATGGTGACAAAACCAAATCGATGGAGCCTCGAAAATCCATTTTTGTAAAGAATACTGAAACAATTTTAAGTGATGTGTCTGATATTAATGATGTAACTTTTACAAAATCACAACCTTGTAATGAAAATCAAAACCAAGATGACTCGGAGGTTGTCACTTCCAAAATTAATGATGATACATGTAACATCGAATCTTTTGATATAACAAAGTCTAATAATTAAAAGCGAGGGAACAATTTCTTTACATCCGACTGTAACAACAACGCTTGAGGTTCATGTAGGACATGAATCCTATCGTTAGAGCGATTCTGTACGCAAAAGGTTTAATGAGATTGTCGATTGTGCTTTCCTTTCTACTTCACCAGAATTCAAAACTTGGTTAGATCTACATAAAAATACATACCTTCCAAATGTCTCTCCAAATAAAGCCTGGCAAATCTGTTTTTGTAAAGAATACTGAAACAATATTGAGTGACGTTTCTGGTAAGGGCGAAGTTATCGAAAACGAAAAAGCTAAATCAAGTCAAGATAAAATGTGCAGAAAGTCAATGATTCCCCGGCTTGTACAGCATAACACAGATGTTGTTACCTCAGAACTTACAAATATATCCGACATTGAAAATTCCGATGATGTGAACAGCCATCAACAAAATCATGAAACTACTAATATTAATGATGAAACAAATAACATCGACTCTTTTGATATATCAAAGTCTCAAGAGTCAAATGATGGTGACAAAACTAAATCGATGGAGCCTCGAAAATCCATTTTTGTAAAGAATACTGAAACAATTTTAAGTGATGTGTCTGATATTAATGATGTAACTTTCATTTACATCCGACTGTAACAACAACGCTTAAGGTTCATGTAGGACATGAATCCTATCGTTAGAGCGATTCTGATGAAATTGATTCTGTACGCAAAAGGTTTAATGAGATTGTTGATTGTGCTTTCCTTTCTACTTCACCAGAATTCAAAACTTGGTTAGATCTACATAAAAATACATACCTTCCAAATGTCTCTCCAAAGTGTCCTCTAGGTCCAGGATTTCTTTTTCATCAATCTTATTGTATGCTGTTCTGTTGATAGAACATCTTGTAAAGGTCCTCACTCCACTGATGGCTAGACTTCTGAATTTGAACAAACTCATTTTGAATGATTTCTCGGAGCTTCTGCCAGACAGATTCAACTCTGTGATATGGTTCAATACATTAGATAGAGGAAAGGAGAACCAAGTCACTTATGAGGGTTTATTTCCTTTCTCTTTTCTTTCCGATTTTCTTTTCACAAAGCTCAGCAGTCAGCACCACCAGCACCAGCAATTGACCCGAATTTTGAAATTTCAAATTTTCCCTCTTCCTCACTCCACTGATGGCTAGACTTCTGAATTTGAACAAACTCATTTTGAATGATTTCTAGGAGTTTCTGCCAGACAGATTCAACTCTGTGATATGGTTCAATACATTGGATAGAGGAAAGGAGAACCAAGTCACTTATGAGGGTTTATTTCCTTTCCGATTTTCTTTTCACAAAGCTCAGCAGTCAGCACCACCAGCACCAGCAATTGATTGACCCGAATTTTGAAATTTCAAATTTTCCCTCCCAGGCGGCCATTTTGTATTTCAAGGCCTCTTTTACACGATCCACTGGATCGAATTTTCCCTCCCAGGCGGCCATTTTGTATTTCAAGGCCTCTTTTACACGATCCACTGGATCGAAAATTGATTTCACTTGATCACAGAAAAAAAATCAACTGAATGCTGATTGGTCGAAAAAACTGTATTTCACAAAATCACAACCTTGTCATGAAACTCAAAACCTAGATGATTTGGAGGGTAAATCTGATTCAAAGAGTCCCAGAGAATCAATATCTATTGAAGCTGCCCCCAATACATCATCAGAAATGAATAACATCACATTCTCAAAGTCTATAAATGTTACCAGACTTGATGAACATACCGTGGAAAGTGATCAATCTAAAAAAGACAATGTACATATTAAAAATATCAAAAGTAACTTTTGCTTCGAAGATAATTTTGAAGCTATTGAACACGAAAAACAATGTGTGAGACACATCGAAAACGATTCTCATGCCGCTTCTTTACGTCATATTACAAATATCAAAAGTAACATTTGCTTCGAAGATAATTTTGAAGCTATTGAACACGAAAAACAATGTGTGAGACACATCGAAAACGATTCTCATGCCGCTTCTTTACGTTCCGAGTTGGAAAAAACTAAATCAAGTCCAGATAAAATGTCAATGATCTCCCATCCTGTACAAGATCAACAAATTCATGAAACTTTAGAAGTAACATCTGCGCCGAATATCACTTTCGCCAGAAGCAAGTTGTCAATGGAGATAGGAAGAATCTCAGGTATTTTGCAGAACGATAATAACAGCTTAGCAGCAATAAATGATGACAGTAATGTAACGAACAGGACCTACCCTCTTACCTTACAAAACAACGATACGTACCTAATAGAATCTGCCAATCACACAACAGAAAGTTATGTTGGTGAAAAAAATACGGACATCTCAAATAATGATAGCAAGAAGTTAAATTCTACCCTTAGAAGTTCACCCAGAACCAATATAACAAATTTGCCCCAAGAAAGTATGACCCCAAATAATGATAATGAAAAGTCAATTTCTACAAGAAGAAGCTCTCTGAGAAATAGCATCTCAAAACAAAATTCCATCATCAACACCCCAAATACTAATGGTGAGAAGTCAAATTCTATCAGCATAAGTTTACCCAGAGCTAATATAACAAATTCGCCCCAAGAAAGTACGATCCCAAATAATGACAAAGAAACGCCAAATTTCACTAGAAGAAGCTCTCTAAGGAACAGCATCTCAAAACAAAATTCCGCCATAATGACCCCAAATAATGATGGTGAGAAGTTAAAGTCTACCCGTAGAAGTTCACCCAGAGCTAATATAACAAATTCGCCCCAAGAAAGTACGATCCCAAATAATGACAAAGAAACGCCAAATTTCACTAGAAGAAGCTCTCTAAGGAACAGCATCTCAAAACAAAATTCCGCCATAATGACCCCAAATAATGATGGTGAGAAGTTAAAGTCTACCCGTAGAAGTTCACCCAGAACTAACATAACAAATTCGCCCCAAGAAAGTACGATCCCAAATAATGACAACGAAAAGTCAATTTCTACTAGAAGTAGCATCTCAAAACAAAATTCCGTCATTAACACCCCAAATAATAATGGCAAGAAGTTGAATTCTACCAGCATAAGTTTACCCAGAAGTAACATAACAAATTCGCCCCAAGAAAGTACGATCACGAATAATGACAAAGAAACGTCAACTATCACAAGAAGAAGTTCTTTGAGAAGTAGCTTATCGAAACAAAATTCCGTGCTCTTGAACAAAAGTGTGAGCTTTGCCCGTCAAAGTACTATCTCATATAATGAGAGCGATGATTTCAACTACACCTCAGGGTCTGCGTACTTGACGCACAGTCGACAACAGTGTGAGACCATCTCGGTGAACAGCAGTGATGTTCCTTCGAGTAACAACAGTGCTAACAGCAGAAGTATTAACGTGGGAACAGACAGTCGAAGTGGTAATGGTTCTAACTTGGATATGAACAGAAGTTCAATCAGTGGTATGAAGAGCAGAAGTGTGAACGGTTCCAATGCTACGGGTAACAGTACTCGTTCAAGTGCTAGTAAAACGTCTACAAGTGTAAAGGATACTACAGAGAGTAGTGTTGAAACCAACTCTAATACAACCTCCACCATGCAGTCAAAGAAAAGAAAGAAACGAAACCTGCTCTCCACGTCTACTCTCATGGAAGATCTAACACAAGATATGCACAACATGAGCGGAAGTGCTGCCAAGACGAGAAGTGCTCAGAAGAGCAATGTTCTAGAGAGAACCAATAAGTTGCTCAATGACTTGTCTGTCAGATCTAAGAAGGACAGAGTGCTTGACTTTACTACAATGGAACGTGAATCCTCTGCAGACTCTAGAATGGAATCATTTAAACAACCTCTTCTGCCGAAGAGATTCTCTAAAGCTCCCAGTGAGATATCACGTGTAGAGTCTAAGGCTAGTAATAATAACTCTCGTGTAGAGCCCAAGTCTAATGGTAATAACTCGCGTGGTAGAAGTATTGGCGGTGGTAGTAGCAGTGAAGGCATCTCCTTGGAAACCCCTGAATTATTGGACACAACAGACCTCAGCTCCCTCTCCCAATCTCAGTTTTTCAAACACATCAACAAAAACTCCACAAAGATCAGTTCACTGAAGACATCAACTGTGAGGAAAGAAAAACCACATCATGAGAAATCCAAGGATACAAGTAACATGAATGTGTCTACCAGTAGACAATCTTCCCGGTCCAAAACCGCGTCCCTCACCAATATTGATATCAGTAGTATTGCTCAAGATAAGACCAGAAGTAACTCGAAACATTCTAAAACCACTATAGAGGTATCATCACGAGCACAAGCAAGTTCTCCAGCAATATTACTTCCTGCTAATCCGAGTCCTAGTACTTCTATGCTACCTCCAGCACCTAGCACAGTACAACGCGCGAGAGCCAAGCCTCGGCGCTCCTCTACTCTAGGATATCAGAGCCTTGCTTACTCCGAAATCAGTCTAGATGGACATCCTGAGAATAGCATCCTACAAAAGATCTTGTTCACTCAGAACAATAGTCTGAACGAGAGCTGTGCAAGTGATATCAGCGAGGCACCGCGCAAAGGCAAGAAGACGAAACCTCGCAAACCCAATGACAATATTTTGGAAATCCAGCTGGAGAACGGCGAAATCTATAAACCGAAGAAGTTGTTCACGCACAAGCGTTCACCGTGGATTAACAAGCGCCTGTACAAATATCTCGAGACCAAACTCAAGGACAAGTACAAACTGAAGACACGCCTTGTCAGCGAGTTCTGTGCGAAACTTCTTCACGAGAAATGTGAGGAAATACGACTGAATAGTTACGCTCATAACGAGACGAACAAAACTGTTCTGGAGTATGTGAGGAATAAACTGGTAGGATTGGACCTGGTTGAGTGTAACTGGGACTTTTTCTCTTTCTGTAGAAACAAGTTACAGTTCCCTCTGTCAAACCTCTTGAAAAAAAACCTCTTGGGAAAAAAAAACTTTTCTTTCATTTAGTGTCCCTCTTGACTGTTTTGAGCAATCTCAGCATTAGTGAACAGTACGTGTGATTCCCTCATTTCCACTTGTAATGATCTGCTTCTAACGATTTACATTTATACATACTTTTTTATGGTACTTAATGATTCTCGCTAGTTCTCATCTACAAGTAGCACCAAGACACTATGGGAGTTCGCAACTCATCACGGGAACGTTGACCAGTTCCTTGATTTCTTTCACCTGCGTGTGCTCTATGATGGGCGAGAGATCTGTAGCGTTAATCACCGCGATGTTGTCCGATACTTCCTTGCCATTCTCATTCTGAAACAGATACATGGGAATTTATCATTGTATCTTTTATTTTAGTATCTTTTTTACATTAATATGACAAAATAGGTGTTACTTTGTTCTTGTTTTAGCGGATAGCGGCTTTAGCTTTCGCTGAATGGTGATGGCAGAATAAAGAAAGGATTTTCTTTCTGTCATACACCGGGACCGGATGATGGTCTCTAGCCATGTTTAATTGACTCATCCTGAACCGCAATCAACCATCGTGAGAACTTGTGCTTGTTGTTAAAAGCAGAGGGAACCCTTTGAAAACTGCCAGCCAGCTAGGCTGGTTAGGGTTAGTTGTTCTCCTCCTTGTTTATAGTCCCACAGCGAGTATGTGGAGAGTGAAGATGAGGAAGAAGAGGAGAGTGAGGAAAATTGAAATTGCTGAGCATCCAGCAGGGAAAATAATTGAAAACTATGTCTGTAGATTTTTGTATAGCTCTCATAGTAATGTTTGGTAAGTTTTTATGATCGTTTCACCACAAGTAAGTATTCGTAGTTAACAAGATGCGTTTTATAATTGGTATAAGGTATCTATACCAAAAAGTTCAAAATTGATTATTTTTGTTATATCTATTATTTTGTCTTTTTGTATAATTTTATCCCTATTTTTTTTCTTTTTTATTTCAATTGTTTGAATTTTATGCCATTTTTGTTCTATTTTATCATAGTGTAAGATTTTATTATAATAATAATATGTACCTACTCTTAGAATAGGTATATGTTGATGTAAATGAATATTCGTTCTATTTTATCATAGTGTAAGATTTTATTATAATAATAATATGTACCTACTCTTAGAATAGGTATATGTTGATGTAAATGAATATTTTCAAGTTTATTATTTTTTCTTTGTACTCATATTCTGGATATTTGTCTCTTGACTTGTTTCTATCCTGTTTTTTGTGTTCAGCTTGGTAGATTTTCAAGTACGTTGTACATAGTTCAATCATACTTAACTAATAAGGAACTTGTTTTCCTTTTATTTTCATGTTAATAATAGGTACCGTATTTAGGTATTAATTTGAGAAGTATTAATAACTGACGTGTTCGCGAACAAAATCTGATGTTCCAAAACTTGTCGGTAAAGGTCAAAGGAAAAAATGTTTTTTCCTCCTCTCACCGTACTGTCTTTTAATTAAGATAGTCCCGAGCTCATATGTGGAAATTGATACCTATTTTTTAGGGAAAAGACCCTCTAACGGGGAGTTTGGAAAGAGGTATTCCACCTAAACTCTACATTTTCTAAGAGATAAATCTCGCACAACTAGGCGGTAAACGATGACTGAAACATTAATACAAAAAGAAAACACAGTTTTTTTTTTCAACACAAACAGTTCATTAAGCTATTTTATTATTAAACTTAGTTGAACATTTGTATTATATTTGTGACCAAAAACAAAACACATAGAGTACGTCAAATCAATATAGGAAGTTGAAAAATGCTCGATATACTTAAATTAAAAATATGTCTTAAAAAAAGGAGGGGTTCAAATATATTAAAAATATTTATATTTACAAAAAATCATTCTGTACAAAAATCAGGGGGAAAATCCATCACGCCCCAATCTAATTTCATTTGTACTTGTAACCTAATAAACGCTTCTGTAGTAATTAAGCGTGTCCGGAGGTGCGCGAACGTCAAGAGTTCAAAATTTGAACTTCAAATCAACGTTCAGCCAATACTCAAACCTTCGCACAAAGCTAAATTTAAAAAGCAACTATCCTATGTTCAAATCCTTCAACTTGAATTCAATAAAATCTAGGCTATGAAAATAAAAATCGCAAGTTGATTTCTGTGGAGCAACTAGGAAGAAAAACACTATCACTTCGCCCATCTTTGGCACAATACTTATACTAGGTGCTTGGGGAAAAAGCTTACGCATATAAGCTACCCTTTCTATAAAAACATTAGGTGTGTTTTTCACCAACTTACTTTTTAGCCCCTAACAGCACTGTTAGCTTAACAGGCCTATACAAATCAAATGGATCTTAACAGGCTGTTAGCTTACCGGCCTTCTAAGGGCTGAAAAAATATTGGTGACATCCACCCTAGTTCTTTATGTGACTCACTCATGGTTTACGGTTTTCTCTAATTTAAATTCACCTCTAGCAATGGTTTGGAGAGGTATTTTTGTTTCAAAAGAGGCCACTGCTAAACTGCCTATTCATTCTTCCCTTCCGTTCACTTTCTTCGAAGGTTCTTCATTTTGTTTTGAAATTGTCAGGCCACCACTAGTAGACTGCCCTATTCATCCTCTCCTTCAAAGGCTCACTTACTTTCAAGGTTCTTCATTTTGTCTTGAAGTTGTCTTCTCTCGCTTGATACAATGATACATTATTCTCAATTCAATGTCTTCTCCTTCTTCTTTGCCTTTTCCCATGTTCAGATGGGGTTGGCATTTTTTGTTGGCCTCTCAATCAGCTGTAGAGTGATTGCTTCGAGGCCAACTGGGTTTTGGCTCAACCTTCACTGTTGATATGGCATAAGGAAAAAAATTCCGATGATGTGAACAGCCATCAACAAAATCATGAAACTACTATTATTAATGATGAAACATATAACATCTACTCTTTTGATATATCAAAGTCTCAAGAGTCAAATAACATTTCATTCTCAAAGTCTGTAAATGCCACCAGACTTGGTGAAACTAATGTAACTTTCTCAAAATCTCAAACTTGTAGTGAGACGAGATCCAGCATTTTCACAGACACCAAAAATTGGGAATGCAGATTTGGAAACAAAGTGTACAGAACAATATTTGGACCCTACTTCGACCATCAAACCCAGTCATGGAAAAGGAGACACAACAGCGACATCTACCCCCCTATCCAAACAACCAAATATAGTAGCCACCATGAACACTAACAGACTACGGTGGCTTGGTCACCTGATGAGAATAGACAAAAACAGAGCCGTGTGGAAGATCTTCACCAACACACCACATCAAGGCAAACGCTTACCAGGGAGACCACGTAGCTGCTGGATCAACGAGATGAAGAGACTATGCAACAGATGGGGACTGAACGACTGGGAGGAGTTGACACAACATAGAGTTCTTTGGAGGCAATCAGTCTGGTCGGCACGGGATTCACATATCCCTAATACGCCATCGGAGTGAGTGTCACCACGTTAATTTTTAAGATATTCGGTTAACGTTTAGTACCTATACAATCTCGAGTTTTATTAAATACATTATTTTTGTAAATTCCAAATTCACCTTGTTTTTATTTTGAATAGCAGGATATTTATGATTATCCTGAGCGAAATAGCAGTTGTGATTTTTCATGTGCTTTGTAGGAGGTGTTATTTATCTTAATTTGGTATTGGTATGTACTCGGATTTCTCCATAGGCGGGCGGGGCTACTGTTTAGCCCCAAATACCAACCACACTCAATGTTACTTTACAAGTCCATTTGGAACTGGTGCATTCAACTTGCTATTACCGCTAACGAAAGAGATAAATTTCGCACAACTAGGCGGTAAACGATGACTGAAACATTAATACAAAAAGAAAACACAGTTTTTTTTTCAACACAAACAGTTCATTAAGCTCGGTAAACGATGACTGAAACATTAATACAAAAAGAAAACACAGTTTTTTTTTCAACACAAACAGTTCATTAAGCTATTGTATTATTAAACTTAGTTGAACATTTGTATTATATTTGTGACCAAAAACAAAACACATAGAGTACGTCAAATCAATATAGGAAGTTGAACTATTATAAACAATGAGAAAAACACACTTACCTGGATAGGCGCTGGTCGCAAGGCGAAGATCTCGTTCCTAGCTCCCTTCGTATAGCCGTTCATATTGACCAGAATGTGAATTCCGTCCTTATGAATACGGTCCGCGGCTTTTCCATTGCAAGGCACCTGGGAGAGATCTAGGAAGTGTTCCGCCTCGCGCGCTATCTTAGCTCTGAAATCGAAATGAATATTGTTTAAGTGTTCACTTTCTTCGAAGGTTCTTCATTTTGTTTTGAAATTGTCAGGCCACGACTAGTAGACTGCCCTATTCATCCTCTCCTTCAAAGGCTCACTTACTTTCAAGGTTCTTCATTTTGTCTTGAAGTTGTCTTCTCTCGCCTCTCCAAACTGGGTTATATGCGTGACGGGCAGGTTCTGCGAGTATCTATCCCACATGACCTTGTAGAGGGACTCCAAGCGTTGCGCATACCTCTGCACGCAGAATAGGGGGGACTCGGTGCGCGCCTGCCACACTTTGGCGCGCATTGCTTTCAGACTGAAAAACGAAGAAGTTTTTGTTAGCACACTCTAATAAATTTCGATGCGCCCTAGGGTTTAACGTCTACATGGGGAATTGAGAGAATGGAAGTGAGGGGGAGAAAAGGGCGAGGTAGACCGAAGAAAAAGTGGAAAGATTGTGTGAATCAAGACCTGGGTGAGAAAATTTCATCAGGACATGAAGTACACAATAGGGCTGCCTGGAAGAGACTGACAAGAAAAGCCGAGGAGGGAGGAGGAGGAGCTTGTTAATAACTTGGGTCTTTGAATATTTTTTCTCTTCTAATGGTACAATTCTTACCTTTATGAGCTCTTCCACAGACACAGGTTCGCGTGGCGGGCAGCGATGGCCTTGCGGTACTCATGGGTGAGCGGGTACAGCATCGAATGATGCGGATGTACAGACGGTAGGCGGTTCTTATCCAGCTGTTCAGCTACGATACTGACTAGCTTCTTCATGCGTGCCTCGTAGTCTGTCCAGTCGCATACTATTTGGAGACAGTGGGCCAGGTTGCAGTAGGCGTCGGGGAAGTCGGGTTTGAGCTTGAGAGCCGTGCGGTAAGACTGGATCGCCTCCGGAATGTTGCCTGGCGAGGGGAAAGATGAGTTTGAAAATAAAATACCAACTTTGAAAAAGGGGGTTTTCATCATGAATTATTCTTCGTGGTAAAGCAGAGCTTTTTCACAACTTTTGTGGAAATCACAACATTACTAAGTGCTTCCTTTGCAATCAATTTCCATACTTCATGCCTCCGGAATGTTGCCTGGCGAGGGGAAAGATGAGTTTGAAAATAAAATACCAACTTTGAATAAGGAAAGTAAAAAGGGGGTTTTCATCATGCTTCGTGGTAAAGCAGAGCTTTTTCACAACTTTTGTGGAAATCACAACATTACTAAGTGCTTCCTTTGCAATCAATTTCCATACTTCAATAATCTTTCTACACTGGTAATGTCGCCACTGGTCGCTACTCGATTGTCTTCACGAGATGAGAAAATTTCATCAGGACATGAAGTACACAATAGGGCTGCCTGGAAGAGACTGACAAGAAAAGCCGAGGAGGAGGGAGGAGGAGGAGCTTGTTAATAACTTGGGTCTTTGAATATTTTTTCTCTTCTAATGGTACATTTCTTACCTTTATGAGCTCTTCCACTAGTTAGGCCTCTGGCTTGCTAAATAAACTTGAAAAGGTATGATTGGTAGAACACTGGAAGTACTTACTAGTCTCTGTCGGTTCCCAGTCGGATAGCAATGTCCTGATATTCCTTATGAGTCCTGGCAATGAGTTCAGGACAGCCCAGTGTTGCCAGTTGTGAGGCTGCCACGCGAGATGCCAAAGTTTCACCTGGCAACGTCACAACAGGGGTTCCTGAAATACGAAGAAAGAGGTTTTTTAGAGGGAACTGTAGATTCGTATAAGCTTAACCTAACTTTTAGGGCTATTTGCCCCTACACCTAAGCCTCAGAGTGAGCTTTTTGTGTACGGAGGGAACTATTCTTTTCTATCAAGGTCTTTTATTGTCCCGAAAGCGAAGAGAGAAGGAAGAACGAACCAGTTTAGGATAAAGTTCGGCTCGAGCGGGCATCAAACCCGCGACCTAGCGCTTTTTTTGGCCCTTGCAAAATTTCAAGTCTACGTTCACACGCTACGATTCACTTGTGCAAACCGGCTTGCGCAAGCCAGTTTGTGCAAATGGCTCGAGCGTGTGAACGGGTCAAAACGGATCTATGTCAATGATAACTCACCAGTCCAAAGTACATCCATCGAAGTCGTGTGTCCATTACACAGGGGTGTATCCAGGCACACATCGGCCAGCTGTGTGACTATCAAGGTCCTTTAATGTCCCGAAAGAGAAGAGAGAAGGAAGAACGAACCAGTTTAGGATAAAGTTCGGCTCGAGCGGGGATCAAACCCGCGACCTAGCGCTTTTTTTTGGCCCTTGTAAAATTTCAAGTCTACGTTCACACGCTACGATTCACTTGTGCAAACTGGCTTGCGCAAGCCAGTTTGTGCAAATGGCTCGAGCGTGTAAACGGGTCAAAACGGGTCTATGGCAATGATAACTCACCAGTCCAAAGTACATCCATCGAAGTCGTGTGTCCATTACACAGGGGTGTATCCAGGCACACATCGGCCAGCTGTCCCCGCCTAACATGCTCCTCCTTAGCGGCCACATTGGAGAATAGAATACGATGCTGGTCGAGGCCGAGGGCCTGAGCCGTGGCCTGAATATTGGCCTCGCCAACGGCCGGGAATTTGAGAAGCCACAGGATTGAGTTCGGCACGGCTTTCAGGACCTGAGGGGGGAAGAAGTCAAAGGGTTAGGTGGAATAGTCTAACATTGCTCCTCCTTAGCGGCCACATTGGAGAATAGAATACGATGCTGGTCGAGGCCGAGGGCCTGAGCCGTGGCCTGAATAACGGCCGGGAGATATTGGCCTCGCCAACGGCCGGGAATTTGAGAAGCCACAAGATCGAGTTCGGCACGGCTTTCAGGACCTGAGTG
Organism: Diaphorina citri; assembly: GCF_000475195.1. NCBI lineage: Eukaryota > Metazoa > Arthropoda > Insecta > Hemiptera > Psyllidae > Diaphorina > Diaphorina citri. The sequence continues at coordinate 292,271 of NW_007377783.1, forward strand.
GGAAGAAGTCAAAGGGTTAAATGGAATAAAATATACTTTTTTTTGAAGAGGTTTGAGAGAAGGAACTGTAACTGCTAGAGTTTTATCGTCCCAAAATCGAAAAGAGAAGGAAGAATAGGAGGAAGCCAGCCGTCCCGAGAACGAACCTCATCCCTTCAGGATAAAATCCGCTCCGGGCGGGAATCGAACCCGCGGCCTAGCGCTTACACGGCAAGACGCGCTACCAACCAAGCTATCTAGGCTAGCTACTCTACTTTATTCAGTGACCATTTGACCAAGAAACACATTGCATCGAACCCGGGACCTTCTACTTACATTGACCCACATCTGCAGTGTGGACGGATCGATCTTGTACAACTGATTGAAGTTACAGTACACAATGGCATCCTCTGGCAGACCATATTGCTGTCTGGACGTAATCACAATACTCTGAGGAACTTCTTCCCCGGTGGCTGTCTTGGTGTTGGTCTGATTCGTGGCCAGTCCGTTCTGCAGTACAATACCGTTCACTGAGGTCTGCACTTGACCACTGGCGATCATGGTCTGAAAGAGGACGGACCGAAATTAGACCTACAATCTCTTAAATGCAAATAATTGTTTACAAAAGAAATTAAAATGAAATTCAAAAGGCGTTGGAGATTCGACTTCCACGAAGAAAGTTTAGTGAGCTTTAGAGAATACTCAGATTTCCATCATCAGACCAAAAAAATCCCGAGAGGAGATCTTTCCTCTATGAGCGCTCGAGTTGAAGTTACAACACTTGCACCTCCAGTTACCTAATTAATAAGGGTGTTCATTTACTCTAGTTGTCCTAATATTTGTACGGACGGAAATTAGACCTACAATCTCTTAAATGCAAATAATTATTTACAAAAGAAATTAAAATGAAATTCAAAAGGCGATGGAGATTCGACTTCCACGAAGAAAGTTTAGTGAGCTTTAGAGAATACTCAGATTCCCATCATCAGACCAAAAAAATCCCGAGAGAGATCTTTCCTCTACGAGCGCTCGAGTTGAAGTTACAACACTTGCACCTCCAGTTACCTAATTAATAAGGGTGTTCATTTACTCTTGATGGAGATTCGATTTCCACGAAGAAAGTTTAGTGAGCTTTAGAGAATACTCAGATTCCCATCATCAGACCAAAAAAATCCCGAGAGATCTTTCCTCTACGAGCGCTCGAGTTGAAGTTACAACACTTGCACCTCCAGTTACCTAATTAATAAGGGTGTTCATTTACTCTAGTTGTCCTAATATTCGTTCCCCATAATATGTCAAAATATATACGACCTTGGTTAGACTGTGGGGTAAAGGGATTTTTCACTATTATCCCAGCAGGATAAACAAACAAACATTAATAAAGCTAAGACCATTACCTCAATCGGAGTAGTGGTGGGCAATTCGGCAACCTTAAGGCTGACTTCAATGAGAGAGTTGGTAGCAGGAGGGTTGACCAGTGGGCCGTGTTGTAGCACTCTTCGGCCTCCGATACCTGGGTCAACAATAGAACGGAAATAATATAACTCGTAATATTTTTCACCTAAAATGAGTAGAGGAGAAGTGTGGCGGCATTGCCAAAGCAAAAAGATTATTGAAATATGGAAGTTGATTGCAAAGGAGGCACTTACTTGGTAATGCTGTGATATAAACTGTATTACAGCATGACTAAAGCTGTGATATTAATTATCCACTAAAGCTGTGAAAAGCTCTGCTTTAACACAAAGAATTTAAGGGAAATGAGAAGACAAATCTTCCCAAATAATGTAAAAGATATACCTAGTATGACAAAGAAAAAGGAGAAAGCAAAAAGGTAGCGTAAAGTTGAAAAAATCAGGGCAAAGTTAATGCCTGAAACATTCTCTGCAGTACTGCTCCGAATAGAAGTGGCGGCATTGCCAAAGCAAAAAGATTATTGAAATATTGAAGTTGATTGCAAAGGAGGCACTTGGTAATGCTGTGATATAAACTGGATATTACAGCATTACTAAAGTTGTGAAAAGCTCTGCTTAACACAAAGAAAAAGGTAGCGTAAAGTTGAAAAAATCAGGGCGAAGTTAATGCCTGAAACATTCTCTGCCACTTAACTCCGAATAGAATTATTAGAATAAATATTAATAATAATAAAAAAAGTACAGGAAAAAAACCAACAGTTGGTGTCTCTCAAACCAGGACACAAAGTACATTCGCATGACTCACATGAGTAATGTTCACATTAACACTTGTTTTAGTCCTTTTGAAAAATTTCCTACGATTTGAAAAATTTACACTTAAGGCATATTACACGCCATGGAAATTCTCCACCTCAGATTTATTAGCTATGGAGGTTGTTCTGTCTTTTGAACGACCTAATACAAAAGTATAGCGAAGCTATACTAAGTAATGAGAAAGTATTGCAATCGGTCCAAATTTTCAAAATCGGGAAATGGGTGTTCAAACCGTTTAAGGGTCCCCTGAGTTCAAAAAAGGTAATTTTATTCAACCCATGGTCTGTACGTACGTATTTTCCTTCAAGAGGAATCTGTAACAACGGAGGTCTTATCGTCTCGAAATCGAAGAGAGGAGGACAAGGACAAATAGAAGGCTATCCGTTCCGCGAACACCGGGTTTGCTGGCCATGTGCGATGGCGATGAATTTTATTCCTCGGAAAGAAAAAGGAGGAGGACGGAAGAAAAGGACGAGTTTGAAAGTGGACAGAAAGAGAAGAGGAAGAAAGGAAGGGAGGGAGGGAGGGAGGGGAGAAAATGCATTCTTTCGAAAAGGTCGTCGTTTTCTTCAATGGAGCAGTTGCAATTGGGTAAAAATTATAAATAAATGGTCGATTCCTATGTAAAAAGTTGGGAAAAATCCATATTTGAGGTCAAAACTCCGAAAAAAAATAAGTATAAAAGGTCGAAAATTCAATTTTTATTTTCCGTTCTAATGAAAGAGTTCAAATATGTGTGACGTCAGACTTTACGCAGTTGTTTTTTTGTAGAAACTATTTGCCCTCGCCTGTTAGCATGTGTGCTGTGAAACTACTGAACAATATGAATTGGGATGATAAGTTGGAGTATGTGGATATCATTGTATCCTTATATTTTAGTATCTTTTTTACATTAATATGACAAAATAGATGTTACTTTGTTCTTGTTTTAGCGGCTTTAGCTTTCGCTGAATGGTGATGGCAGAATAAAGAAAGGGTATTTTTTTTTTGTCATACACCGGGACCAGCTGATGGTCTATGGCCATGTTTAATTGACTCATCCTGAACCGCAATCAACCATCGTGAGAACTTGTGCTTGTTGTTTAAAAGCAGACGGAACCCTTTGAAAACTGCCAGCCAGCTAGGCTGGTTAGGGTTAGTTGTTCTCCTCCTTGTTTATAGTCCCACAGTTAGACGCTAGTCTACAATCTGTTTAACGTCCCCTAGCCGGATGCTACCCTGTTACTTTTTTGAGGGATTTATCATCACTGATTTTCCGTACGTCAACCTGCAGAGATTTATAAAGAAAAAAGGAGGGGGAGGGAAATGCAAACTTCCGAATGTACTAGGCGTAATTAAATGTCAAGACGTTCCCTAGCCGGATGATACGCTGTTACTTTTTTGAGGGATTTATCATCACTGATTTTCCCCCTAAGTACGTCAACCTGCAGAGATTTATAAAGAAAAAAGGAGGGGGAGGGAAATGCAAACTTCCGAATGTACTAGGCGTAATTAAATGTCAACTTTACACACTTACCTTTCCCGACACGATGAATCGCTCCTTAAGATGCGGGAACATCTGGTTGTGATCTCCAATAAAGTAGGTGTCAGGCATGAAGGCTAACTTCTCACTGTACTGGGAAGCTAAGGCCACACACACTTACCTTTCCCGACACAATGAATCGCTCCTTGAGATGCGGGAACATCTGGTTGTGATCTCCAATAAAGTAGGTGTCAGGCATGAAGGCTAACTTCTCACTGTACTGGGAAGCTAAGGCCAGTGGTGACGTCACGGCATCCGTGATGATGTAGTCCATGTAGGAGGCGCCACTGGTGCCCGGGTATCCGAGCCACATCACCTGAAACAAGTAGAAAGTCAAATCAAATCCAACAATGAACTCATGAATTATCTGTAGCAAAGACATCACAACTTTTGTACAACATGGGGTCAAATGGGACTTATCGGAGCATGGCAAGTGCGAATGTGGCGCCATACAAACCATGCCACATTACCGCGTCTACCCAAACCTTCCAGCCAGTTGCACTCATGAAGACTTGATCATTGATCAACGCAGATCCTTGTCGTGAGTTTCATCCGATTTTTTTCGCCCCAAATGTCACTGTAGGCAATGTTATTCAAATGAGATTGATCCCACAACACACTAAATCAAAGCAAATCCAACAATTAACTCATGAATTATCTGTAGCAAAGACATCACAACTTTTGTACAACATGGGGTTAAATGGGGTTTATCGGAGCATGGCAAGTGCGAATGTGGCACCATACAAACCATGCCACATATCCGCGTCTACCCAAACCTTCCAGCCAGTTGCACTCATGAAGCCATTGATCAACGCAGATCCTTGTCGTGAGTTTCATCCGATTTTTTTCGCTCCAAATGTCACTGTAGGCAATGTTATTCAAATGAGATTGATCCCACAACACACGACAGGATTTTTTTCCGACACAAAATGTCCTTGTAGACAACGTAATTTAAATGAGAGTGTTGCCACTGCACAAGGCACGATTATTATTATTATTATTCCCCAAATGACACAAATTGTCCCTGTAGACAAATGTTCCTACTGCATAAGGCACGATTATTATTATTATTTTTCCCCAAACGACACAAATTGTCCCTGTAGACAATGTAATTTAAATGAGAGTGTTCCTACTACGCACGGGCCCTAGTTTATCGGAGCATGCAAGTGCGAATGTGGCGCCATACAAACCATGCCACATATCCGCGTCTACCCAAACCTTCCAGCCAGTTGCACTCATGAAGACTTGATCAACGCAAATCCTTGTCGTGAGTTTCATCCGATTTTTTTCGCCCCAAATGTCACTGTAGGCAATGTTATTCAAATGAGATTGATCCCACAACACACGACACGATTTTTTTTCCGACACGAAATGTCCTTGTAGACTACGTAATTTAAATGAGAGTGTTCCCACTGCACAAGGCACGATTATTATTATTTTTCCCCAAACGACACAAATTGTCCCTGTAGACAATGTAATTTAAATGAGAGTGTTCCTACTACGCACGGGCCTTAGCACACGACACGATTTTTTTTCCGACACGAAATGTCCTTGTAGACAACGTAATTTAAATGAGAGTGTTCCCACTGCACAAGGCACGATTATTATTATTATTTTCCCCCAAACGACACAAATTGTCCCTGTAGACAATGTAATTTAAATGAGAGTGTTCCTACTACGCACGGGCCTTAACTATTATAAACAATGAGAAAAACACACTTACCTGGATAGGCGCTGGTCGCAAGGCGAAGATCTCGTTCCTAGCTCCCTTCGTATAGCCGCAACGACGACAACAACACCACCAAGAACTACATTACCACCACCAACCAAGGCCGTAGCCAGGATTTTGTCGAACAGCCCATTCAACTAAAGTTGGTGTCGGGCTGTAGTTATTTCCTTTTCAGGTTAAATTGGTTAGGTTTTTAGGTTGGTTTCCCTTTGTGGTTGGTGTGATTATTATTACCTACTTTTTTTTATAATCTTTTTCTAAAAGATTAATTAGGGTTTTTTGTCAGCCTAGTTAGCTTCGAGCTTAGCGCGTCTGCCTTGTATGCGCTAGGTCGCGGATTCGATTCCCGCCCGGGGCGGATTTTATCCTGTAGAATAAGGTTCGTTCTCGGAAAGGCTGGCTTTCTCATATACTGTCTTCCTTCTCTCTTCGCTTTCGGGACGATAAGACCTTAGCAGTTACAGTTCCCTCTATAAACCTCTTGAAAAAAAAAAAAAAAATCTTCGAGATTTACCCCTAAGACAGAGTGATGAGTAAGAACAATTGTGTGTCATTCGTGAATCACTCTTTCGGTTCAAAATATACAAGACCTTGGGTTCGACTTTTGGTTAAACCTACCTTCTCAAGACACAAAATTAGCGTAATTTACGGCAAAAAAAAAAAAAAAAAAAAAAAAAAAAAAAAAATTCAACAATACTTTCTTTTTTTTATTTTGAACATTTTAAATACAATAAATCGTACGTATCATAATAAATAGAATAAAATAAAATATATAAGACCTTGGGTTCGACTTTTGGTTTAACCTACTATCTCAAGACACAAAATTAGCGTAATTTACGGCAAAAAAAAAAAAAAAAAAAAAAAAATTTATCTCACCCTCTCCAGTCAGTTTTACCTATAGATTAGACATAATATCTAATTGGCCAGCCTAGTAGGTTGGAGGGTAGCACGCCTGCATCGTAAGCGCTAGGTCGCGGGTTCGATTTCCGCCCGAGGTGAACTTTATCATAGACAGACTCGAAACGGTTGTTGTCTTTATCCTAGCCAGTTCTCCTTCTCTCTTCGATTTTGGGACGATAAAACCTCCGTTGTTTCAATTTACTTTATCACCTTAATTTGAAAACCTTGATGATATTATATCCACCCATAGGTTAAGTATGCCTCCAGTCTTTCTTCTTCTTTTTCTTCACCTTTTCCCGTGTACAGACGAGGTCGGCGTTTTTCGTCAGCCTCTCAATCAGCCCTAACCCGGATGATCGCTTTGGGCTGACATTTGGTTTTGGCTACAAACTTTACGAGTGGATGCCCTTCCCTCTCAACCTTTGCTATTTCTTTAGCAAGGGAAATTCAGGCTGGTATACTCCCTGTTTATAGTCCCCCAGCGAGACTGAGCTGGTCTACTCCCTGTTTAACGTCCCCCCAGCCAGACAAGGTAAAATCTCAAACTCGTTTGGAAAGCAAAGTTCTCATTTTGAACATGTTTAGATTTCAGAAGCCCGCTGGCGAATTTCAATTAATAAATTATCCGTGGATACTGAGAGTTCTCTTAGATTTTTCCACTAACATTCCCCCTCTTTAGTACTCTTCAGTTAGTTAACTATTATACACTGTAACTCCCTAAGAACCTAATTATGCTTTTGTACTTATCAAGCAGCTCAAGAGTGGTATAAAATTAAAGGCATATTCATTTTTTATCAAAGCTCGCAGCAGGAATACTAATGTAAAAACCGTACAAAAAAAGTATCAAAGAGGTAAACTTTTCCCTCGGGTTACCAAAGGGAAAACAAGATAAAGTACGGAATTACACACGGGGAAAAATAACTCTCTTGGAATAACATCAAAATAATTACGTTTAATGTGGGGGTGTTTTCGGGCTGAAATTATGTTGGTTTTGCGAGTGTTTGTAACTATGTTGTTTTGTACAAATAGACAAATAGAATATCCAATGTGCTTTAGGGGGAAAATGTATACAGAGGTTTTTACAAGAGCTTTTTGGTTTTGACATGACAACTGATATAAATATCATCCTTCAGGAAAATGATTTCATTTTTTTGATTCGAAAAAGGCATTGGTGCCTTTGTTGTTTTCCTATTAGGTTTAGTTTTGGAAAGGCTATTATTTTATTTTGTTTAATTTTTCACCACAAAAGGAGCTTTTTCTGCGCAAATAATTTTCAAAGAAACAAGGTAGATACATACATAGGTATTGTGGAGAGGTTCAATGGGACCAGAATACAACATAGATTTTAAATTTAAAAGGATTGGAACATCATTGGTAGATAAATGAGGTCATGTGTACATTCAATTCTAAACAATCTAAACTGTTCCTTGCTTTGAACTCAGAGGCTAAAGGGAATGACAAAAGGAACGAGAGGGGATATTTTGGATAAAACTCAAATTAAACTTCGAACAGCGTGGGAGAGAAAAGGGTTGGCGAAGGAGGACGGGAGAGACATGGAGAGAGGAATTGAGTTACGGAAAGAGAGTGAAACCATGTTGGAAATTTAATTTCGAAGAGGGAAAAGGCTGCTAGGAAATTTGATTTAGAAGATAGAGAGGGAGGGGGAGGGAGGAGGGGGAGGTTTATAAT